>NC_135502.1:145493609-145571109 GCF_052857255.1 Amblyomma americanum | reverse complement strand
GGGGCCCGTACGGGTCCCTTCATCACATACAGAGCGCCGCCTGGAACGACGGTGGTTTAATTACGGTTAAAACAGCGTAAATTCCAGTTGTACATCTCTGGAAGATTTCCGCGTGTCCTGTTGAGAGCATGCTTTGTGTTATGTATATGAAAAGATTCTAAAAGAAGGCCCGATGATAAGCTTTTCTCTGTGGCAATGACTGATGCTTCGTCCCAACCGATAGTGTGTCCCGTTGAAACGCTGTGTTCCGCCAAAGCATTAGATGTGGAGCGGTCGCTCGTGATGCCATTCTGATGCTCCTTGAACCTACGTTTGAAGTTTCCGGTTTCGCCAATGTAAGTGGGTTCACAGAGTTCACACGGTATCTTGTATATCACGCCTGGGCACCTTCAGAGATCTAGACGATCTTTTACCCGGACAAGCTCTTGTTTTAACTTGATGGTAGGTAAAAGGGATAGAGAGTTGGGTCAGAAGCCTGTCAGAGGGAAAGGATCTGACCGCTTTCTAGCACAGCAGACCCTTCCTCCCCGAGCAAGGGGAATTCAGAAAGCAAACGTCCGACCGCCTTCTCCCAGCAACATGTGTCAAAAGCAGGACCGTCGACCGTAGCAGTTTGAAACAGTTGCAACTTTGCAAATGAAACCGAGGAACAGAGAGCAAAGAAAAGGTCTTCACCTTGCCGTAGATGAAGAGGTCAGAAATGTGTCAATCCTATTTATTTTTGCAGCCAGAAGGCAGTTGGAGCCATTCTTCATGGCACTGAAGGGTTGAAGAGTTGCAAGGACTGACCAGAGGGTGTCCAGTATCTGCACTGCGTTTCTTGTCTGTTCTAACCAGGTTTGTAACACATGCATTCTGTTCATGAAGGTTTTAAAAATTTAAATAACTGTGAGGTCTTGGTTTTTGACCGGACCTTTGCCTTGTACTCGGTCACCGATAAGCTGAAGACGCTGGGAATGTGGGACCTCCTCCATCTCTGCAGGTGTGTTCTGCATTGGTAGGGATAGCCTAGTCACGTCAGCAGCAGCCATTGCGGCATTCATCAGCCTCCTATTCTTTACAGCGGCGGGAGGAGGGGTAAAACTGATTGCAGGAGCACCTGTAACAACATAGATGCTGCTTCCTCAGCTTTTCGCTTTCCTTACGCTTTGCCCGTTCTGAATTCAGGTGGGGACTGTCCTTCGAAAGGGCAACATGAGGGCCACGGAGGTTGGTGCACCTTTGAACAGAACACCTTGTGTACACGGTGGTGGTAGTGCACGCCCCACTCACCGGTCCCTTCTGCATGCATTTTCGGCAGGGAATGTGTTTGGGAGTAAAGCCAATCGCGAGTAGCAAGGACCTAAACTTCATGTAACACGCTGCAATTCAGTGCACCAGGAAAATCGTCCTTATGCTGTTTCACCTCACCAGTCATTGGGCTTCTGGCATTACAACACTGTCGGCATCTCGTTTAAAAAAAAATAGAAAGTTGGGTGTCGCATGTGGCCGTGCCTACGTCCTAAATGACGCCTGTCTTAGTACGCTGCTGTAAAGAACATGGAATTGAACGCTCGTGGCAACGAAGTTCTTTTCGCGGCTTCAGATTTCCAGCGCGTTTCCCTCCATGACAACATTGTTGGGACGTTGCTCCAGCAGTTTGCCTGAAAATCGTTGATCGCTCCAGCAGTCCGCCATCAGTTATTGCAGACGTGGCTTGTCAAATGAGGTGGCTCAAAATGTCGGCTGAGGTCTGTGGCACAAACAGGAAAGTATGTGTCGAGGGATCAAGCGCCGGGGTAATCGTAGACTTACTGGATGACGTCGAGTGTGCATCTTTACGATTTTTGTTTTGGCCTCCTTGCTCACGACTGGCACAATCCTAGCGTCAATAGATAAATCCTCGCTTGCTGCCGAGTGCAGCGCTGCCACTTCCTGGCAACTTTTTCGCTCGACTGGAAGAGCGTCTCTCCGCAGATCACTGCTGGGCGACCGGGTTCCGTAGGAGAGGAAGTATACTTTGTCCTTGTATAGCCATCGAGAGGAAGGCAGTGGTGTATCACTGATTACGGATCAAACAAGAAAATACTGAAGAGGCCTAAATTTAGCGTCCTGGTTTAGAACTTCATCCTATTCCAAAGGAGTAAAGGAAACAAAAGGACCAGTGAGGCGACTGGCGTAAACAAGGACGTTGTAAAGAAAGTTGCATTTGTTAGTTCCAGCACCATCTAAAGCATAAAAGAAACATTGGAAAATTGATTGTGCTAACGAACGAACGAAATAATTTTTTATATTCGCTTGATACAGCGACAATGAGAGTTTTGTTATGTCATAATTACTAAGTTCAGTGCTATCAATTATAGTCCTTGGAAGGAAAGAGCATAACTCAAATAATTATGAATACGGGACACCAAATGTTGGCTGGCATCGACGTGAGCTCGATCATACAGCAACGTAGTTAGAAGGAAGTAAATACCGAATTGACAGTATAGGTACGGGCGTTCGTCTTACTTTATTTCCAGAAGAAAGGAGTGAATATGGATGCTTGTTAGCTTAGTGGCCGCTGTTATCAATATCGCAGCAGCACTGCGGGGTTCGCGACTAGGCCGCACATTGATATTGCATACGTTTTCTTCATGATAACCGTGATCCAGGAAGTAGAACCCCTTCGTGCACATTGAGTGCAGACATTCCAGGCTAGTAAACAGCTCGATAATGGCAGACAACGTCCGTGAACGCCGAATGCCGTGTTATTTATGGAATGGACGCTAACTTGTATGCTGACGCACATTATCGATATACGCCATTGCCTGCAGTGGCTGCATTGAGTAGGCATCCCATCGCACACACCATTTTTCCTATGGCGTTATTCCGGCAGTGGAGCCAGGTTTCCTGGTAGTCAGCGCGGCTTCCGCGTACAGACAGGACAGACCACGAATAAAGAAGGTCCAATACATACACCCACGCTTTGTTCTTGTAGTCAGCCTGTTAGGAGATCTAGCAGGGGTGGGATCGGTAGGACAGAACAAAAAAAAAGCGTAAGAATAATGAACCTAAATACCATTTTCAAAAATACCCGAATACCTGAAGAAGCATGATGCGCAAACTTTTTGGGAGGACTTGCTACTTACCTCTGTCTTTTTTTTATTTCTCTTTCTTCTGAGAAATATGCACGGGCTTCAATCGGCATTAAAAAATATATATATTGCCATAATGCATTATAATTTCTTGAATTTTAAACAAAGCGATCACACCGACGAAGGACTGTGCCGGTAACACGTCATTTGATCTTATCTTGTGTGCTTGCGTTGGTATTACTTCAATAAAATTATCCACTACTTTTTCGTACAAAGAGTGACTTGGTGAGCATAAGTACATAGCGCTTGCTGGCTAACCAGGTAAATGGTGGATAAAACATCAGTTAAATCACAACGTTTACCCAAAAGAATAATCAGAGAGCAGGATTCTGTCCTGCCCGACAAAAATAAAATGAGATAAAAAAGAAAAAGGCCTGTAACACTTATTATGCACATAAAAGAAGGCCAGACACAAGATATACAAGTACTTCATAAGCAAAGGTTCTGACATGCAAAGCCACACAAAACATTGTTCTTGCATTAGTGCTAAGTACCACTTTCTTATGTTTCCTGCATTGTTTTTTGCTTTCCAACATTGCTTTGATCGTCACTAAGCTCGTTAAATACCGCAGGGACATTCTAGTTCCTGCTTTCTTTCTCCCGTAGGTTGTTAAAATCCTTATCTTAATCTATCTTTCTCTTTTTCTGAGAATGACTTTTGTCTGTTCAGACATTCTGGAATAACTTGAAAAATAGTGCAGCGTAACAACAGAAAACTGAAACATTTAGATTATCTTGAGTGTGTCTAGTTGGGAGTACATTTCCAGTAATATTCGTTGTGTGCCTACTCGGTCCATTCTCATAATTCTGACAATTCCTGCGACGCACACACGGCGACACAACAAGGACACATAAGGAACAAGCAAGACAGGATGAGGCCCATCTTGCAACTGTTTTATTCTGAAAATTCACGTGACTTTTTTTTGCCCAAGGGGAAGGGATAATCAGAGATTGGCAAATGCAGAAAAAAAAGAAGCACTCACCTTTGATCTATACGCAAATCGGCGAGGACATCCTTGCTAACTTCAGACTGGCCAAAGGATTAGATTTTACTTTTGAACTGACCAAGGACCATTTTTGCAATTATTAGACTTGAAAATAACCGTCAGAGACGAAGGCTTTTGCTGGAAGTACCAGCCGCGTGCACAGAAGAAATTGTTGCCAGTCGATTCCAAGCAATCAGAAACGGTGAAACGTGCTATCGCTTTGATGTGCCTTGTGTCACCCCTAAGGAGATCCTGTTGCCACATAGTGCAAGAAAGCTTTCGCGATCAGATCACGCAGCTAACACCTCCAGGCTTTCCTTTGATATTAGTGAGTTTGGTTCCCGAAGCTTTGTTGAAGATTAAAGGACTAAGGAAATGGAACGAGTCAATAGCTGCAGCTCCTGAAAAGAAAATGAAACCTGTAGTCATCCTCTATCAGCTTTAAGTGAAACGCGTGGCTAAGAAGTTGAATGTACCCGTGTTTTTTTCGGCCCGAAGAAAACTCTCATCACTGTGTCGTGTAGTTTCACACGATAGTACTAACAACTCATATTGCAAATTTAAACATGTGAAACAGTGTGTGAAGTGGAAAAGAGGGCATTTCATCAAATCCCGTTTAACTGTGAGAAGGCGTACATTAAGCAGTCCGGCCGATGTGTCGATGAGCGCCTAAGGGAACATAAATTGCCCTTGTCGAACGGTACCGGGTTACTCCTGCCGGCGTATATTAATGAGTGTGGAAAAAAAATAACGTAAAACAAAATTGTGGTATTTAAAGTTTCAGTAAGACGTCTGTGATATGGCATGAGAAAGATTTTTCCAATACAATCCTGTCTAGATATGTTAGATAAGAGCTGAGTCGCCTGTGCCCTTTCTTTGTGTTTTTTCCATATTTTGATTTCCTGCACGTGCCTTTCAGTACTGTTGGCCCTTTCCTATGTGTTTCACCAGCTTGTTCACAAGTGTCAGCCATCGTAGCGCGTTGTCTTCTCCACATTTCTTGTAAATGTCTCGTATTCTGCGCTAACGTTTGTACATAGAACTATGCACCGACTAGCCCAGCAACAAGTGTTACTTGAGTGCCTGATAACTTCTTTGGGCAGACTTTCAGGTACAACAGTGGGGTAGGCTGTTTTGTTCGCTGCTAAGTTCTTCACGAGGACATCATTCTGTACAAAGAAGGAAGGCAGTTCTCTCTTGAGCGTGGCGGCGGATGAAGACACCTTGCCTTCCAAGCACTGGATGAGGCGTTTTAGGTCGAAGTCCGAGCGTTGCTGCTGTAAAAATGAGCTGAAGCAAATTGGTCCAAGGAAGTCGTCCTCATCGTCGTCTTGCGGCGGCGCATCTACAGGGGCTCGTGACAGGCAGGCGGCCTCATAAGTGCCGGCGTCCACACTTGTAAACGACGGTGACGTCAAACTCCTGGAGGCGCAGGCTTCATTGAGCAAGGCGGCCGGAGGGGTCCTTGAAATTGGCAAGCCAACACAGCGCGTGGTGGCCGCTGACTACACTCAACGGTCGTCGGTACAGGTAGGGCAGAATTTCGAGGTTGCCCAGATGAAGGCAAGGCACTCCTGAGTTGTCGAATATTTAACCGTGGCCTTGCACAGGGAACGGCTACTCTATGCGAATGCTTTCTCCAGACTGTCGCTTCTCTGAACGAGGACGGTGCCTAGGCCCACGCTGCTTGCGTCGGTACGAACTTCACTATCGGCGTTTTCATCAAATGCGTGAGGATTGGTGGGGACTGTAAACGACTCTGAATTTCCTTGAAGGCTGCTGCTTGCGGTGATTTTGATTTAAATGGCACGTCTGCCTTCGTCAATTGAGTCTGGGGCTCGGTGACAAGTTTTCACAAATTGTCGAGAATATGCCCATAGTCCGAGAAATCTGCGCACTGATCTCTTATCCAGCTGTTTTCTGCGGGTCTGGGCGTACTCCCTCCTTGCTAACAATGTGGCCTAGAAACAGCAGCTCTTCGTAGGCAAAGTTGCACTGGTATGCTTTCAAGGTTAGGCCAGACGACTTGATGGCGTCTGGTACTGTTCGAAGTCTTTTGAGGTGCTCTTCAAAGCTAGAGTTGAAGACAACGACGTCATCTAAATATATTAGACAAATTTGCCACTTGAGGCCCGCCGGCATCGTATCCTTTACTCGCTGAATCGCCGCTGGTGCGGCACGAGACTAAATGCCATCATCTCAAACTCTAAGAGGCCATCCGGAGTGATGAATGGGTTCTTCTCACGATCTCTTTCATCGATCTCAATATGTCAGTAGCCGCTCTTGAGATCCATCGATGAAGAATACCTGGGGTCGCACAGCCGGTCCTGTGTGTCGTCGATGCGGGGGAGGGGGTATACTTCCTCCTTCGTTATGTTGTTTGAGTGGCGGTAATCAACACAGAATAGAAGTGCGCTGCCTTTCTTCGCCTTTCTTCTTTACCAGAACAACCGCTGCCGCCCAGGGACTGTTCGATGGCTGAATGACACAGCCGCGAAGCATTTATTTCACTTGGTCCTGGGTGGCATGGCTTTCTCGCAGCGACACAAAACAGAGGCTCTGGAGGAAAGGTCGGGTGTGTTCGAAGGTTTAATGCGTTGCTTTGCAATCGGCGTTTGTCGGAACTTCGGCGATGACGAGAACCACTCGCTGTAGCTTCGAAGCAGATTGCGAATCTGATCTTGCCTGTTGCGTGGTGGGGCAGGGCTGTGTTTACTTCGAAAACGTGCTTGCGATCTCCCTTAGGTTAATGTTCTGGGACTCGATCGGAGAGAGCGAAGGCGTCGCGAACGTTGGATATTTCGTCGAGGAACTAAATCTTCGTTCCTTTGTTAACTTGCCGGTATTCTTCGCTGAAGTTCAGCAGCAGCACTTCAGTTCGTCCATTGCAGAAATGTGCAATGCCTTTTGCGATGCCGATCCCTTGCTCTAGAAGCAACGCCGTGTTCCGCTCGATGAGAGGTTCCTCGTTCCTGGCATCCGTGGCACCTACGGTGCCCATGAAGCTTGATCGGAGTGGGACGCTCATTTGTTCATCCAGGACACTCAGGCAACTTACTACTTTACGGCTTTCATTGGAGCGATGGCTTCGTCTGTCTAAGCAATTATGAGCTTCGAACGCAGGTTTATAATGGTCTGATGCTCATTAAGAAAATCTTTGCCAAGCATCACGTCGCGGGAACAATGCTGCAGTACCACCAAGGTCACATGATAGGTAAGTTCCTTGACAGTCACTCGCTCCGTGCATCGCCCCGATGGCGTTATGAGGCGGCCTCCGGAGGTACGGATCTGTTGGTCGACCCAGGTTGTCGCGACTTTCCTCAATTGCGCGAGGAATGTTGCATTCATCACCGAATAATCGGCGCCTGCGTCGACTACAGCGTTAACTTTCCTGCCGTCGACTGTTACTTCTAAGCTGGATGTCCTGGCTCTTGCGTTGCACGTCCTCCTCGGTGTCGGGTCACGGCTTCGTCGCGTATTTGAATCTTGGGTAGGGCGGTGTCGAAGCTTTTCTGTTTGGCAGCGTCGTTTTGAAGGTGGTTCACGTCGTGGTCGAGGATGTATTTGTGTGCAGCGTCTTTGTAGCGGGTACAGCGTCTTCGTGCGGCGTGGTTGGTGGAGGATCTCCGTCGTTTCGCTGGTGAGCAACGTCATCTCCAAAGGTTGCTTTCTTTAGTTTTCCCTTCGGGGGCGGGGGGAACTTCTGCGAGCAGCCGCTGAGTAGCTGCGGCCCGGTGACGCAAACCGAATGGTGGACGGTGATGGGGAGCGATAAAGGCGGCTCGACGACACGAACTCCCCTCTGCACAGGTGGTTGTCAGTTTCCCGTGGTCGCTGGTCGGGGAGCGTTCGTGGGGCGTCGATGACGAACGTCTGTGCGTGCAGTGAGGATCTATGTGACGAGCATAGCCGCAATGGAAGGACAGTGTGCGGTTGTCGGCAGCCCTCCACTCGTCGCATTTTCTATAGCCCTTGCGTGACTCGTAAAGTGGGCGTGCGGAAACTTTGGGGGCGTCGTTCTTGTGGAGCTTCCCGTCGAAGAGGGCTTCGGGTGTCTCGTCAAGGCGCAGGATTGCGTAGGGTGGCGGCGTATGTGACAGCTTGAGGTTCTGTAGTCGTTGGAGTTGGGGTGCCAAGTCTCTAAAGCATTTTTTCGCGTTTCACGTTCATGAGAGTCACTGCTTGCGGCTGTAAGGAGGATGGCAGCAGTCGCCGTAGCTCTTAGCGGACGATCTCATGGATGATGTCCCCTAGGCTTTCATTGGTTGTCATTGAGGTGTCCGCATGGCCTATTTGGAAGCTTGATGGCTTCCGGTGGTACTGCCGTGCCCTGATGTCGAGGGTCTTTACGGTCGTAGGCGCTTCAGTTGTGAACTCGGCAACCATCCTGGGGTGGTTTCGAACCAATCTGGCGAAAATTTCTTCTCTGGCACCTCGCATCAAGAAGCGCACCTTCTTCTCCTCTGCCGTGGGAGGGTCAGTGCGTCGTAACAGACGGCACATCTCTTCGACGTACACTAGGACGATCTCATTGAGCAGTTGGATGCGCGTATCGAGCAGTAATGCTGCATTTTCTTTGCGAACAATGCTTGTAAAACTTTTCACGAGTTCTTTCCTAAATTCGTTCCACATTCGCAGGGAAGCCTCGTGAGTCTAGTACCAGGTTTTATCTGGGCCATTCAGTACTAAGAAGATGTACAATAGTTTTGCTTGACCGTCCCATCGGTTGGATATCGCCACACGTTCAAACTGGTCAAACAATTCCTAGGCGTCTTGATCGGGTAGACCACTGAATAGAGGTGCATCTCGCGGCTTTTGAGGAAGGAGCGGTGATGATGCAGTGTGACCCTTCATCTTCGGCAGCAGTGCAGGTCCACGATGCAGAAACTCCACCAGATGTCATGTAGTAGTGACGGCAGTCCGGCGCGCAGGAAGAGAGCGAAAGGGTTTCCAAACGAAACTCTTTATTAGGCTGACTAGCGCTCACAAAGAACTGAATGACTCGGCGGCGGCGTAGTAACCAGCGTGCTCGGCGGTCATCGAAGAGAATGCCAGGCGCTCCCAGCCGAGCTCAAATGAAAGCTGATAGCCAACTTTTCAGATACGGCGTGGAACGTTACAACATTATGGAACAACGTAGAATCGGCTACACCTGGGTGCGACCAATCGAAATAAACCTGGTCGCGTCTTGCATTGCAAACAAAGAGATAAAGCAGCATGCCGGCAGCTGTGAAGAATGAACAAACGAATGCTACAAATATTCGCGGCAATATTTACCTTGCTTAATATTAGGGCATGACCTACAGCATCAAAATCCTTGTAGAGGTGCATCAAAAGAGCTAAGCGACATGATTATTTTCGGCCACATTATTAACGTGATCGGAAAATTCTTCCAAGAGTCCTTTTGAGTTTATGTTTTTCTTTTGAAACCGAACTGCACTGAATTATGCATAAATAAAGTTTTCGTAAAACGGGTGCATCCCAGATGGAGAATGTTTTTCCAATATTTGCGCTTAAGGCCACACAATTGCTATCAATGTGTAGGTTGCGTAGTCATCTTTTTTTTTTCGATTTGATAAACATACCTTAAGGTAGATGTTTTTAGCTCGTGGAGTATAACGCCGGTTTCAAGTATGCCTTTTAGTGACCTTAGCACCAGATCTTTAAGCTCATTGAAGGGGGAATAAAAATCTTCAAATTTTCTATTCCAGGTGATTTTATAAGTTTTTTCTGCCTCATGATGCTACGAAACTTCGTTTTAGCTAATTGCGGATAGTCATTCTGTCCTTTTTCTTTTTGAGCGGCCCTTACGAACGTATCGTTGAACTTTTCTCATATCACATACGTGCATGAGTGCAGCACGGGAGCCTTATCCCTGATTGTGAAATACCAGCAGCTTGCCCCACTTTTCGCTGCCTTCTTTTTTGTTGATGTTTCTCCTACCGCCCACAAATTGCCTCTATGCTGCCGATACGCCTGCCCAGTAATTAATCTCGAAGTTATTCCAAGTTTTCGAACGAAGAAGTGCGGATTTTATTTTTGAAGCAGTCAAGCACTCTTTCACGCAAGATATTAAGGAAACATATGCTCTGCTATTAATGTTTATAAGAGTTTTCTTAAGCCTTCTTTTCTAAATAATTTTGGTGGAAGCCCCGCCAGCCCAACAATAGCTACAGCTTGCTACTAAACAGCGCAACTTCTAAAATATGGACTGTGTAATAATAAATCATACATATCGACTTTTTATGCTCTTCCTGACGCCGCGCTTTTTTTCTCTTTTCCTTGCTTTCGCTCTTGAAGCTTGCTTGGTGTTTACTTGCATTGAAGCACTCGATTGAAGCATGCTCACTGCTGCAGCCATGAAGTAGTTAACACGCTTGAATCAAAGAAACCTAAAAGGTCTTCAGGGTAATAGGTGAGCACCTATATTAGGGCATATTTTTAAATATGTTGATGACGAAATACCTTAATTGTTTTCAAACAACTATATAGAGAAGAGAGATTTGACATATTCTTCAGTGCACAAAGCCGAAACCCAGCTGCGACAAAAGTTCGTTCCTTCACCTGCGTGCAAAAAGGGTGCTTTTGTGTGTGCCACGTAGAATTGTTCCCATTAAAGAAAATTTAATAACGCAGAAATATGCCAAAATACAATCTGTTGACCGGAATTGCAAGATCTCATTTGTGGTTACCCACTTTATGCCTAGTAAAATTCGAAGGAGTGAAGCGATTTTTCATTTTAAAGTGCCACACCCGTGTTCCCTCAGACAGGGTTCTGTTCATGAGGATAATTATTTTAGATTTTCTGCCAACCACAGGTCTGAAAGAGTGAAAGAGTACCTGCATAATGCCCCCACTATTTTTCATGTGAAGTAGTCCCCGATGTTTTAAACATTTCGAATAACGCTAATTTTATCACGACAGGGCTCCCGGCCAGATTAGATGCAGTGTACTCGAGAAATCTCATGCTTTGGGTAAAATGGGTTCCGCATGATGTTCGCTTTGCTGAGCAGAAAAATGGGGCTTTATTCGCTTGCTAACGCCGAGATCCCTGGCCCATGGCCATGCACATAGTTCGCAACGGTTCAGGCCGGGCGCCATCGTGGAAGACGGTGTTCGACTACATGCTGCTATCAAGCACCGAGAGGTGGCCGCACAATTCCATAATGTGTAAATTTCGCGGTAGCATAAGGCTGCCATTCTGGGGAAAACCCGGAGCTGGTGTCGTTGTGAGTAAAACGTAGGTTGGTATAAAAGGTGGCTAGGCCGCACGCGAGTGCCAGTTAGGAAAACTGACTGAAGCATATAAATTAAGTATGGGGTTTTGGAGTTAAACGTCCCAAAGCGACTGAGGGTGTGAGGGACGCCGTAGTGAAGCGCTCCGGAGGTTTCGACTACCTAGGGTTCTTTAACGTTCACTGACAAAGCACAGTACGCGGGTCTCTAGAATTTCGCTTCCATCGAATTTCGACCGCCGCGGTCGGGATCGAATCTGCGTCTTTCGAGTCAGCAGCCGAGCGCCATAACCACTGAGACACCACGGCGGCTGTAAAATAAGTAAATAAAGTAAAAGAATTGAGATTAAAAGTAAATTCGAGTAATTAGCAGGAAATCGAGGGCCTGCATCTTGGGTTGCCAGTCCGGCACTTTAAGGGTACTCCGCGCTCACACGGCTTAAGGGTGCGCCTTTAAGGGTACGTGTACGAACGTTCTTAAGCTCTGCGATAAATTCTGGGCTTAAGTATTTCTTAATTTTTGTGCTGAAAAGAAACCAGGTTGTTTGCACAAAATGTAACCAGATATCATTTCTCCAATCTAGGCATACCCGCCGCGGTGGCTCAGTGGTTAGGGCGCTCGACTACTGATCCGGTGTTCCCGGTTTCGAACCCGACCGCGGCGTCTGCGTTTTTATGGAGCAAAAACGCTAAGGCGCCCGTGTGCTGTGCGATGTCAGCGCACGTTAAAGATCCCCAGGTGGTCGAAATTATTCCGGAGCCCTCCACTACGGCACCTCTCTCTTCCTTTCTTCTTTCACTCCCTTTTTATCCCTTCCCTTACGGCGCGGTTCAGGTGTCCAACGATATATGAGACAGATACTGCGCCATTTCCTTTCCCCAGAAGCCAATTATTATTATTATCTAGGCATTGCAGTCGGCGCTCACAATTTAAGACTTTCACCGTTATTTTCTCGGAGATGAACTGAAAACTTGTTTACACAGCCGACTGCTCCTACTCATGGCAATTTCTCCACCACGACGCTTTTACGCGGCCGTACGCGATAAACCAATTGGAGCCCTTGCTAGTGCGAAGGCACTAATCTGGACGTTCAAAGATAAGAAAAATCGTCTCTTGCTGATGTATATGCAGCAGAAGAATCAGAAAGGACAAACAAATAAAATAAAATCACATCAATATCCACGTCTTGAAGTTGAACTCGCGGTGGCGAAAACAGATCAGCTTCAACGGTTTCTGCTCGAGACAACAAGGCTATCGCCTTAGTTCTTTTTTTCTTTTGATTGCAGACAATCAACGCAGCCAAACAGGACTCGTGTTAAACACCTGCACCGTCACGCGCTGTGCATCACAGAGCGTGGTCTTAAACAACTTGGATCTGCGGCACCGCCCGCTCATCGTCGTCTTCTGTGTGGTTGGTAATCCGTGCTTTCCCACTGATTCGAGTAGAGTAAACATTGTGTAATTTTCTGTGAATGATGGCCCGAAAGTCGCGGGTTCGATCCCGGCCGCGGCGGTCGTATATCGATGGAGGCGAAATTCTAGAGGCCAGTGTACAGCGCGATGTCAGTGCACGTTAAAGAACCCCAGGTGGTCGAAATTCCCGGAGCCCTTCACTACGGCGTCTCTCATAGCCGGAGTCGCTTTGGGACGTAAAACCCCCATAAACCATAAACCAAACCATAACCTCAAC
Organism: Amblyomma americanum; assembly: GCF_052857255.1. Taxonomy (NCBI): domain Eukaryota; kingdom Metazoa; phylum Arthropoda; class Arachnida; order Ixodida; family Ixodidae; genus Amblyomma; species Amblyomma americanum. Next base: position 145,558,081 of record NC_135502.1, on the reverse strand, counting down.
ATTCAGGTTTAAACATTGTATCGTGTTGTTGTAATACGAAACTTTCCGTTTCGCTTCGCGATAAACTATCATAGGCTTATCAGGCATGCAGCGAGCGCTCTCCTTAATTTTATCACATGTTGGTTTCATTTGGCGTTCACAGACCGCGGTGGGCAGTGTCACCTTTCACGCTAGCTTCTCGGCTATCTACGCTCCCGCCTCCGCCAAGGGTGGTTTGGGTCTCAGTGCGTCTTAGTGCTGACACGCTAGCAGACCCAGCGTGCTATTGGGACGCATACATCGGCAGGGCGCCGCACATGTTTTCAACCGAAGCATGATGCGTGTAGCGTGCGCGGCTTTTCTACTGCTTCTGAGCCCGATAGGTAAGCTTGCACATTATTGGTTTCTGACATCCTGTTGTCCACTGTATGTGATCGTGGGTGGTTTACTGCCACTATTACGGCGCGATGGTTAAAAGGGGTCATCCCATAACTACCATGCATTATTTATGTATGGTATGTTGAAAAACTCTCCCTCCCCCATTTTTCTTAACTGCCTATTTTTTTTTATCTAATCGCGGTTCGATATCTATTGATATTCGCCTCCAAAATTACCGCCGTAGATCTCTGCCCGAGTGTCAGGTGCTGTTAACTTAGAACTTTCATTAGCATACAGTGAACATAAAAACAGCAACATCGCAGCGCCCGCGCATTTTAACGATGAACTTTTCTCAACCACAGTACTGCCATAGGGGCGCCAAACCTTTTGACAGATCACTTGTTACCGTTGCACCGTTTTCTTCTTTTCCTCGCATACCGTCCTTACGTACGGTCGGTGGGAAATAAAAGTACACCCAAGTTCTTTTACTCTCACCAGTACAGCCTCGCCTCTACGGGAAAAGGATTTCACCTGCCCTCATGCGGATTCTTATGAGCCTGCTATTTCTCCTACGTCTGTTTGCGACGGAACTGTTGAATGCAGCGTACCAGCAGGCGCGGACGCCGACGGGGGTCTTCATGACGAAAATCCTGAGATATGCGGTGAGGCTTCCTGAAGCGATTGCTGCGACCTACCGCCCACAAACTTAAAGCGCTTAAAAAGTGTTTGCTCGCAAACAGTGTTTCCCTCCCGTTTTGCTATGTAAGCACAGGTTGACTTGCGCTTTTTCTTAAGCGCTTCTGTCACCCTAAGTGTAGTCGACTGCGTCAAGCAAACAACTAGGAATCTATTCGAGCCCCACCACCATTCTTGGAGAAGCAACCTGTTCTCAGGGTGGCTAACGTGACAAGCACTACTGCGCACTTTTTGTTGTCGGAGGTCACAAGTGACTTGCCCGGCCAATCGCTCAAACTGGCAGGATACTTTCTCACCGGAACTTCCCCGTCCTATTCCTGCTACGCCATGTTATCGAAAAGTTAGTCCTCATACCACAAGGACTCAATGAAGCCGTGGACCAAGTACACAGTATTCTTCAGGCCGTTTTACACCGTAGACGGCAAAATTGATGCTGCGTAAAAGATTGGAAGAGCGGCTTCTGTCTTTTTCCAGACACTCGCTTCCGGTGAATAAGCCAGAGCGATTGTAATCATGCAACATTTATCTTTAAATGCATCTGGATCTGCTATTAAAGCTTAACTCTCAAAGTGCCACTCTCGCGATGCAGCACCTTTCAAAAGATGGGTACGTTTCACTGGGTTGAATGGCTTCGATAGCGTGCATGAAAAAAGTTGCATCTTATCTGCTAGAGCAGTCTTGAAATCAGTGCCACGTTTCATTAGGCATGCATAGAATGCACCATGTTATGGGTGTTACTATCAAGTGTATTTCGACGCACTTCTTTGTTGGCAGTGGTTGTACGTGAGTTGTGAATTTGGAAGGGTGAGAGTGGGCTGTAGTTTCAGATCATTGTCATAATCACCGTCATTCTTATTCATAATTATTTCTTTTAAGCTCGGCTTTTCTCATAAAACTACTTGCTGATCGATAACCAGCCCCCAAGCCTGGACTCGTGGTCGTTCATAGAGGAATTCATATCGAACTCTCTTTTCCTTAGTCAAACGGAAACCGTAGAGCGCCGGTTACTATCCAGCCTATGGTATTTCTCAACCTGCGTAGATAAGATCGCCACAGCTGCAAGAACACACGGTTAATATGAGAGGCCTTTGTCCTGCATTGGGTGTAGTTAGGCTGCCCTTAACAAAAACTAATACGTCTGGAAGATACGGTGGGATATTTATATTGTATTTTAAAAATATTTTTTTCTTGAATGCACTAAAAATGAGCCGAAAGTAGGTTCTTGAAATTCTGTGCTTCCTTGATATTCGAAATATATGCTTAAAATTTTTCAACAATACGTCATTTAAAGCATATTTCGAGCATGTTTCAAAAACGTGAAAAAATGTGTATGCGGTTTTAGTATCTTCTCAGTGTAATAAAAGGGTACTTTCGTAAATGTGAAATTAATTCGTCTGAAGTATACGTCAATTTTAAAAAACGTGCAGTCTTTTTACATATATTAGAAGCACACTTTTGGCTACCGTAGAAAACACAGTGCTCGAAATGGCGTTTCCGGAAATGGCCATTGCATATTGCCAATGTATTGAAAATGCACTTTCGCAAAAACGACATTAATTCGTCCAAAGTAAGCTTCAATTCTTACGAATGAGCTGCCCTCGTAAGCGTGTTTGCAGCACACTTTAAGCTCCCGTTGAACACGTAGTGCTTGAAATCGCGTTTCGGGAAATGACATGTTGGCAGTGTATTTAAAGTGGGCGTTCGTAGATAACGAAATTAATTCATACAAAGCATACATCAATTTTAACGAATGAGGTGTCCGCGTAAACATATTTTCAGCACACTGGAAGCTGGCGTTCAACAACCTGGTGCTCGGAATTGCGTTTCGGGAAATGACATGTTGGAAATGTATTTAAAGTGCGCTTTCTAAATTTCGAAATTAATTCGTCCAATGTATACGTTAGTTCTAACGAATGAGCTGTCCGCGTAAATATGTTTTCCGCACACTGCAAGCTGCCGTTGAACAACCTGCTGTTTCAAGTCTCCTTTCGTGAAATCGCATTTGCATGTTGGCAATGTATTTAAAGTGTGCTTTCGGAAATGCGAAATTAATTCGTCCAAAGTATATTTCAATTCTAACAGTTGGGTAGTCTACGTTGGCATATTTGCAGCATACTTCAAGCTGTCGTGGAACAACCTAGTGCTCAAAATCACGTTTCCTGGAACAGTGAAAGCTCTCCCTTTTCTGTCTTCCATTCGTTTATGGTAACTTCTAGCAGGAAGGCAATCACCACTTATTTAAACTACATGTGGACAGCGTGATAGCATTATACCGGCAAGAGCTCCGTGCGCACCTCTGGGCCCGAACATGCCAGCGAAAAGTACCCAGAATGGTAAGGCCGACCGGCTCCCTCAGACGTCCATGTATTTGTTGGTTGACAGTGCGACACCTGACCATTGCCTGGCGCAAGTTACGACTAACAGTTCGGTTATAGATAGACCGCAGATTTGAAAGTGACCACTCCGACACTTGTGCGACAATTTGGGAGCCCACAGTCTTTGCGCAAAATGTTTCTACTCTCGGGGGTGGGGTATATATATATATATATATATATATATATATATATATATATATATATATATATATATATATATATATATATATATATATATATATATATATATATGGACGAGGGTGGCACTGGTGAGCAATCTCAAGATTCGCTTACAAGCAAAACATAATTACCCACGAAAGCAGGAGATTGGACAGCCGTCGCCTTAGCTCAGTTGGTAAGAGCACCGGAGGCGATATTCGGAGGTCGTGGGTTCGCATCCCACCGGCGGCATGGTTGTTTTTTCTGCTGCCTTATAAGTAAATTTTTTTTTAAAAAATAATTTATTGGCACTATATATTAAAAAAAAAGAAACATTCCCCTATGCACCTTGATTTCGGTGACTGTTGGCTTCCTTAATATGTTGTCAAACGAGCCCCTCACTTACTTTGCCTTGTCTGCTAATATATATATATATATATATATATATATATATATATATATATATATATATATATATATATATATATATATATATATATATATATATATATATATATATATATATATATATATATAAAAGACAAGCCAATTAAGTATTACGCTTGTTGGAACAATTCCTGTTTGCTGACGTCACTTTCCATCGGCATTTTCTTGTGTGGCGACATAATTCCCCTTCAGGCCCCGTTACGTGGCTTTTCATTGTCATAGACTTCTTGATGACAACGCGTTTTCTTTGGTCTTGTCTGTCTCCTGATGCTTATAGCCAGTTCAGTCATTACTTCTGTATTATCCGGTGAATCCGACCGGTACATCTTTTTGAAGCCGAGCAGAAGTTTATGTATGTTTAATGTGTTATTCTATATTAGTTGTGTAAACTAATGTATTTGATGTGTACATTTAGTGTATTTTAATTGTATTTAATATATATTTTAGTATATTTTGAATCTATTGAATGTACATTTTTATGTACAATAAATATACCAAGCGAACAAAAATGCACATTTCATGCAATTCTAAGAATGTTCAAAATAATATTCCTAGCATACACAGAAAGCATTTGTGCTGCAATTTAAGTATAGGGACAAAAATGCAAAATTAATAAGAAATGAATAAAAGTGTTCGAAATGCATTCTATGCACAGACTATTTTCGCTAAGGGTGGTGATAAAGATGATGATGATTCCTCGAATAATAAGACGCGAAGGGTGGCTTTTCATCCTCCCTCTAACAATACTTAGCATGTCACAAAAATTACAGCTGCCGCAGTGCCAATGTAAAGCTCCGCTGCTTTTGTTCCGCAGAATTTTGAAGCTCGGTACTCAGCAGAAAATGGCCGACTGCTGGTGTCTGGCGACGTTGGTCTGCAGAGCCGTATATGCCCAGCCTGGAATCTGTACTTTCAACGCAGCAGGGCAATGTGGTTCTCAATATCTTCGAGCCGTGGGCATGGAACAGTGACCCAGTCGGATTCCATGTGCGGTGCGTGGCATGCAGCAAGCGCGACGGGCCACGAGGTGAGGTGGAAATTGCACGGACTTCCGAACAGATGGCGACAGAGATCGCAGCGAACGTCACTCTACCGCTGCGGGGAGGCATGAACTACCACATCTCTGTGAGTGCCGTTGGTGCTGACGGTTCGGGCCGCACCCTTAGGGGCCCCGAAGTTTAGGTGGATGTCAGCGAGCCACTTGGTAAGACAATGCTTTTGTGCGTTGTGAACGGGCAGTGTTAGAGCTCAGTCTGTCCACGACGTGTATTTTAGCAGAGACCCCAACCAACAGAGAAAAGAACTTTAGTAAATCGTGAGTTTTGGGAGCCTGCTGCCCTCCTAATAATAGTTAATGAGTATTTTGCCTCAGAAATTACGTTGGTATCTAATGAAATTATTACCCAGAAGAAAAGCATTATGAATGGCAGGCAATATCAGAAAGAGTACTTCTCGACAAGATGTTTGCAGCCAGCCGAAATTTCTTATCAAGCTTGTTACAAAACTCGTTAAGTCATAAACTTCTAGAAGACCGCCGAAAAGTACTACTTAAAGGTTCGTGAAATAAACTTTCCCTCATTTCTGCTGCTAAGGCATGTTCAACCAAATATCCATGAGAAACATTTGAAGTGTAACCCAGCTCGGTACGCTAAGAGCAGGGCCCCATGCCCATATTCCAGAAACCTGCGTCATCGTAATATGTTGTCACGCGCCTTCGTAACAATATATTTGGGTTGCCTTATCGAGACGCGCACGATTTGGTAGTAGTGTAACTGCGGTGTCTGTAATTTTTTCCCCCTAATGTTCACAAAAAGCACGGTGAAAACAAGATATCAAAAATGATGAGACATAACACACCAGGCGCAAGCAAGCAAACATTAAGAAACAAAGGCGACTTCGGAAGGTTCTGGCCTAGTATAAGAAACTTAAATCATGCAGATGCTGAAGAACCGAAGAAAAGTAAATTAATTCAGTTGTACAACCGCCACGCTGTTGTGATTTTTTGCAACAATGAATCATCACATGGCGCCAATAAAATCGAAACAGGCGCGGTGTTTAAGGTTCATTTCCGCTCTAGCCAAGCTCAAAGGCGCCAATAAGTGTGTGAAGAAAGTGGAAAGGATAAAATTAAGTTACCCATCTAAAATCACGTCAGTATGAAAGTTACTGACTACGTAACGTAGTGCGGTCTTGCTTTCCTGCCTCAAGAGCTACACAGAATTCACGATTCGATGTTGAATGAGCAACTAATGTAGGCACCAATAAATGCTCGCTGTTGCACTAGTCAGGTAACTTGACATTGAAGAAAGCACAGGTGATCGCCGCTTCTCGAAGAAACCACGGATCTTCAAGAATCTAACTGCCGTACGAAATGATGATGTATCGCAGTCTACTACATGCAATGGGGAAGACGGCGAGGACGTCAGTGGTCTGTCTTTAGCGCTAAGCAAAACGAAATTGCTCCGCTGAAGGCGCGCACGGCTTCGGTGCACTTATTGAGCTTAACGTTGTGTAACCTCGCATGTGTGCTTGGTAGGGAGCGGAGGATCCAACGTTTAGTGGGCACTTTTGATATTCGATGACGTAGTGGGGTTAGTGAGCGACCTTTCTTTTCCTTTCGTACACTGATGTCGGCTTTGTTTTATATCGGTCACATCATAGCAACGTTTCCTGCGTCCTTTCATACTCAGGACACAATTCGAAACCTCATATTTTATGTTTCCTTCTAAAGTTGTTTGCTTTCTCCTGCCAGCTTTGTAACCTTTTAGCGCAAGGAAATTTGCCCTAAACTTTTGCACAAGGAAATGTCCTTTCAACTAGACCACAAAGTGTCCTGCTTATCAGATAGTCTGATGAATAAAAACAGCCAGCAAAAAAATAAGTGCGCTAGCGCTACAGCTCGTTGGCTAAGCGAAAAAACGGCCAACACATTGTTTGCTTCTGCATTTGCCTTAATGTTTACATTATGCCAGCAACAATCTACTTTGCCAAATAAGTAGGGCAACCTTTACCGCATTGTACTTCGGAAAGACCTTAAGGCTAGGAAGTTACAGAGCATTAAAGATAGAAGCACGTAGCCAATATTTTTATGACCAACCGTTTTCTAAACGTTTCTGTGAATCTGTAAAGGATGTGTACAATACCTTTCGGTCACTTTTCGTTTTATATTCGTTTTCAGTTTATTTTCTCTATTCATTTTCTTGCTTTCTTCATATTTGATATATCAAGCTTTTACATTAGGATTCCTTCTTGAGCGGTCAATCCCTATATGAAGTCGCAAAAAACAATGCGCAATGAATGCATCCGAAATTGAATTGGCTCAAAATGTGACCCCAGGTTAGGGACTCCGGTGAAAGCTTCAAGACATTTCATCTTAGACAAGCAGGAAAGGTCATGTCAGTGACTACTGGTGGGGCGCTGCTAGGCGGCGGATTTTAAAAACACCTGCTTTGGCAGCAGAAGCATTCTCTGCTGCGCATACCACCCTATTTTCATGGGTTTTGCTCATGCTTAGACATCAGAGAGTTTTGTAATATGCGGCACCAAGGCTCTGGACCCGCCAAGAAATTGGCCTGGTTGTAACGCGCATGTCCAGAAACCAAGGCATGCCTTGCGTCTTAGGTTTACGTTGTCCCCGAGGTCCACGGGGTGCGCCGAAGCCGCCCTGCGTTAAAAGCACATTGGCGATGTACATCGAAGGGAAACCGCTGGCTTAAGGCACGAGTTGTTGCCTTCCTGATAAATGAAAGGGCGCGAATGTTTAATCTTGTTTTAAGGTATTTCCGCTACAAATTGTTAGCCGTTGAAGGTGCTAAAATTTCATACTGTTTGCCGTACCCTGCGTTAGGTAGGAACCGAGACAAGACCTAAGAGGGGTTTACTATACTGGAGATAAGATAAATAACCACAAATATCAGTCATTTTTTATGTGATGTTTGTTTCTTTTACACATCCCCTATTTGCCGTAATGGCTCTGGAGAAAACGGACCCAAGCCTCACACCGTGCGTAGAGAAAACCTCTATTCTAAATGAGACAGGTACACGCGTCGGATTCGTGGAGGCACGCTATTTCTTAGGGACCACAATCTCTAGATTTCTTTATTCTAAAGCTGTTCTGAATTCACTGATAATTAGTCAGATTAATTTTAGTGTGCAGAATTTCTAATAAATCCCCCAGCGTTTCATAGTCCTGCTGCACAGAGACCAATAGTGAAGAGCTCCTGAAACTTCATTAACCTTTATGAAACTTCATTACCTTTACATTAGAGTGTTAATAGGGTGTATTCGGCCAAAGGAAGCGTCAGGTCCAGTTTATTTTTATTACTCAGGAATTATTCAAACGTTTTTGCATCCTTGAGAAGTGAATTTGAAATTTGAAATTTCGAGGCGCAAATTATGCGTCATTAATACGACATTCTCAAAAATTAATCTTCACTTACTTCTGCCACGACGCACCGCGTTGGCTCAGTCTGATCCTGCTGCTGCAAGCGATTTAAATGTATACAGAACTTGCTTGTGTTTCTTTCAATATGCCTTAAAAATTGTTCACAAAGATGACGTTTGCTGTACAACATCTTTTTAGACACCTGATAGCCTAAGGCCCGAAAAAGCATGCCTCCCTTAGAACTGCCTAGGGTTAATAATATTGGTCGTGTGGGCAGGCTAACTTCAACTAAGATTTATTCCAGCTTATATTCCACAACGTGTACCTCATCTTCTAAACAGAACCTGCTTTTTCAGTCTAATCCCTGCAAAAGAACACGGGCATAAATTTATACTGGCGCCAAGAAAGGTAAGAGCCATTGCTTGAGTGTTTTCTCAGTATGAAGAAATTGATGAGAGTATGAACCGCCTTGCTCTGACCAGTTTATTACTCGCTTCGCCGGGGAGCACTATTGTCTATAGCCCCAGCGACATGGTTGCACTCATTCCAGATCCTTACCAGGTATGGGCCTACGCTTTTGACTGTTTGAGAACATTCGTCTCTTGGCGGCCCGCGGAGAAGGTGGACATTTTCAATGTAAGTTGAGCGCCCGAAGACAGCGCTGCTTTTTTAACGCTTATTTTCTCAATTGGATCGGACTCAGTTTATTTGTTCATTATAAGCCGGCCCTCAGAAATTATCTGAGGCTTACGTGCAGTGCCCTGTAATACATTAACAACGCAATGACGCTGAAAATCTTTAACAGCTCCGAGAATATTCAGGTGGCCGGACACTGCCGGGCATATCTGCGTAGACTTAAACACTATAATATCAGCCATCAGAGTTGAATGAATTTGAAAAACCTAGTTTCTTACTTTGTGCTAAAGACGCGGATTGTTTTCGCTAGAGTGGAAGCTCTTTTTCTGTGACACCGATGAAACTTCGCCTCAAGCTAGATAAGGAGTCAACGTTTTGACTGCAGAAGAATTCGGGCTAACTTTTTGCGGCATATCAGGTTAAGCCTTAGAGGGGTGGTGAGACACAGAATTTTCTACGCAAATAAACAATATTATTTGTTTCTGGGGCGTACAGACATGCCTTCTAGAAAGCTTTAGTTGCAGGAGTTCAGCAGAACATAATTTAACCTAATTTTTTATTTTATTTTATTTTAATACCTTACAGACCCGGTGAGGGATGTTACATGGTTGGGTGGAAATAGGATAAGGAGCAAATATTTAAGATCGTGTAAGATGACTGGTGACGATTTCGGCGAAGTTTAATGAGAACGGGTTGACTGTGATGCCCCTGGATAGGCTGCTCCAATCTGCAGCAGCCCGGGAAAAATGAAGCAGCAAAAGTCGGGAAATTTAGAAAAGACGACGAGCGCGATAAGATATGCGGGCTGGCGGGGCAAGCTAGAGAAGACAGGTAAGTGAGCTATGAAAAAATTGATCAAATAAGCAAACGCACGCATTACAGCTACGAACTAAGATTATGAAGAACATAAAGAAAGGATGAATCTCGCCGTTCTGTTTTGAACCGATCCAAGTGCACTGATAAGGTTCCCATGAGGCGGGTTCCAAATCGGTGATGCATATTCTAATTTTGATCGGGGAAAATATTCGTAAGATAAAAATTTTACAGGTTGAGGAGCTTAACGGCGATGACATCTTAAAAATAAAAGCGTTTTATTACAGCCAAAAATATAGTAGTTGCGTTTAAACCCTATGACAAGTCGTTACATAGGGTGATGTCTATGTATTTATATGATTAAACTAACTGCGCAATGACGTTAGCGATTACGTAAGGGAAATGAAGTAGGCTACAGCGGCGGTGGAGAGACAGGCGCTTACATCTATGAGGGTTCAGTCTCATTAACCAATCGGCACACCATTTCTGATAGCGGTTAATGTCGTCTTGAAGTGATGCTTTGTCGATGACGTCAGTAAACTCAGAGACACACAACACATTCGTCGGCGAACATTAGTATATTAGAACATATTGCCACACTGCTGCCACTCTGCCAGAGCCACCATGTGGCAGAACCTAATATCTTATTTTGTGGCCGAGCGCCTTCGCCTCGAAGGAGTGCGGCTGTTCAGCGATCTTCTTTCAGAAACGGTTGTGCTGCCCTGCTTTCTATGTTTGTCAGTGAAATTTGATGGAGGTTCTAGGAAACATCTTATGTACACTGACCATGACGATATCTTTGACGCTGGTCCCCGACGCGCGGACGCCGCACTCGTCCACACAGCGAGCCGTCACCTGCGAGGCCTGCAACACGGGTTTGAGCCACTGACAACGTTGATGCGGGACATTTCGTCCACCCCGGGCAGCCATGCATGTCAGTGCTCCGACAATGCCCCGCTGATCGTCCTCGCACCTCGGTCGCCGCCATCCTTCCACGGCTGCAGGCTAGGATGTAGAAGGTTGGCTGGCCAGTTTTTGCCGTTTCGATGCATTCATCTAATGGGACGATTAGCGAAAGCTGATGAGCGTGTATTTCGCCCCGCAACACTCGGCGAAGACGTGGTTTGAGAACCATGAGGCGTCTTTCTTCAACTGAGCAACTATCCGCCGTGAATTGCGGTCCGTATTCAGCTCGAACTAGCGAAAGCAAAATCCTGAAATCGCCCTTCGCTCTGGGTCACAACAGTCAAACGAGAGCGTGGCCATGCTCACAGAGGACATGACACGAAACTTCAGTCGGGCAAATCCTTGCCGTTCCTGAGGCAACGAAGGTATGACACCGCATGCGTGGGGTGAAAGACCAGTTGTGTTAGAGTGCTCTGTATGTCTCCAGATGGCCGCTATCTACGGCACCATCTTCCCTTTGTGAGACCCTGGAGGCACTTGACAAGACATTGTGAAGCCCAGGATTAGTCGGGTGTCAATGCTCGTTGCTCGTTAGCTGTCTGAATGCTGACAGCCTGGCCGCCATTTTATTCGCACGGCGACAATCATTCAACTGGTCAAGGGCATCCCGCAAGAGTGATAGGGGCGCCGGCAGGAAGGCGAAAGACTCAAGCCGCCGGGGGGTCCAGGCAAGACGGGAAATGCCGCAGGCCCTGATATTCATAGGAAGGAAAGGAAGAAGTTCCAGCATGGAAAGAAGGATCACCCAAATGGACGGCAAAAAACGAAGAAAGATAGTTATTGGAGTGACAAGCAAGGCCCGAGACTACACCGCTGGGTATCGGTCCTCTGGCGTCCCGAGTGCCCAAGCCATCGGAGAGAAGATGAGCCGCAGCGAACGAATAGGGTCAAATCCGCAGTGCCTGCCTCCCTCCTGACGAAGACTCCGGCGCCGACGCAGCGGCATATAAGAGTGGGCACCCCAGCTTCCACATTCTGTACTCTATAAAATGTAATTTTTAATTACACCTGTTTTTTTTCCAACTGAGCCTAACGTATCTCCTTGCCTCTAAGTCCCGTGTTTATCTGCGTAATACGTGAGGCCGTTACAGCTGTTTACTGGCCTTATTCGCAACCCGCCAACAACCGTTGCCACCTTTCCCAAGCCACGAGTATGGAACGTGCGTTGCAGGAACGGAGTGCACAGCACGGCCGTCAGGCAAATGTAGCGGCCACTCAATGCTGCGCGCCCGTGCCCGCCTCCGGGCAGGAGGCCCTACTGGAGCTTGTGCGGAGCGTTATTCTCGAAGAACTAAGAAACCTCCGTTTGTATGCTCCGTCGGCAAGCACTGCTTCTACAAGGGACGTCGTCCGTGATGAAATCCAGTGCGGTTCAGCCACCACCAGTGCCACTACCAAAGCCATACGTAATGCTTTCAGATATTCCCTACGCCGACCTGCCCCAGCGCCACAAGCGTTCCGCCCTCTTGCCTGACCACCCCACCGTTACCTGGGTCCGTCGACGGGCAGCAGCAGGACCTGCTTCCTGCTTACAGGAAAGTGAACGTGCGGCGCACGCCCATCAATTGGCCGTTCTGTAACCACTGCGGGAAGCCCGGGCATATTCGAAATTTCCCGTAACGGAGGACGGGTCTGAGAGTATTCGAACTCGACGCGCCTCGACCACGCTATGGTGAAAGACCGCAGGAACATGAGGAATACCTGGACGCTCACGTGCTGCCCCCGACATCGCAGCAACGCCAAAGCCGATAGCCATCTCCACGGTGCGTTGCTTCGCCCAGTCAACTGTCATCCTTTGGTGAGTCCATGGGCACGTTCCTTCACCGGGAGAAGTGAAGACGGCGTCCTCAGAGGTTAAGGCCAGCCCTACATCAGAGTCAAGAGGCTCCACCCGAACATTTGACGCGACGGCCTGAGCGGTGACGGCCCGAGAGGCGACGGCCCAATGCGACGACCTCACCAACGTGCGGCAAACGACTGGTTTCCGCTGAAATTTCATTAAAAGGGCAAAGCCACACTGCTGACACTCTGCCGGTGCCACCATGTGGCTGAATGAGCACAGCTGTTCGGCGATCCACGCCCAGTAAGCGGCTGTGCTGCTCTGTTTTTTGAAACGTTGGTTGCTGGCAATATTTTGGTTGGTATGTCGTTAATATAAATTCAGAGTAAAGCCGACCGAGAACAGATCCATTGAGGGACGCCTGATATTACTGGAATAGAATTGGAACTGCAGTTGTTAACATTGACACACTGTTCGTAAATAATTCTTTTGTTCTTTTTAAGACATCGGAGGGCAGGTTCAAGTACCAAAGCTTCTAAAGTAAGCGATTATGTGAAACCTTGTCGAACGCTTTCACGCGATGTAGAAAAATGGTGCCGCTCTGTGGGTTAGAGCCAAGATGAGCACGCACATCGTGAACATGGACGTCAAGCTGCGTTTCACATGAGTAACCTTATAGAAAGCCATGTTGCGTAGGCGGAAAACAGTTGAGGCTGCAAAAAACTCAAGACATTTGTTTAGATAACGTGTTCAATGATTTGGCAGGGCACGCTAATAAGGGAGATGTGGCGTTAATTAAGTGGTGATTCTTCTTTACCCGGTTTAAAGATTGGAACGGCCTTACCGCTATCGCAGTCGTCTGGGAGTTGTCCTAATCAAAGTGATCGTGAAAAAAGCAAAAGAAAATATTTCGTAAAAATATCCCAGGAATTCTTCAGAAGTTTCGAGTTTTTATGGTCAATGCCGCATGAAAGCAAAGTTTCATGGTTTCAGTTAGAGACGAAATCCCGGACGACGAGAATGCGCTTGGTGGCAGAACACAACCTAGCTTAAAAGGTGGTGTAGGTGGTGGTGGGGGTGTTTTTGTTTCGTAAAGACAGACGAGAAGGCGATATCAAACATTATTGAACACTCTACCTCAGAGATACCTGCCCCAGATTCGTCCCTGAGGTTTATCTTAGCGAGAATTTTCTGCTGGAATGATTGGTGAGCATATTGGGTATATCCGAGTGGAAAAAGTTATACTGGACGTTATGAATAGCGGAGGGATATTATTTTTCTGTCATGGTATTTTGCTCCTGCGCTACGCGTTCTATAAAACACAGTTCATCTGTAAAAACGTTTTTTTTTATTTTCCAAGCGTTTCACTGTTTTAATAAACAAAGACATCTGCGAACTACTGCGAAAAATGAATTCGGGAATTAAGCCGTGGGTTAGAATTTGTTTATTTTTTAAATTATAACCAATTATCGTAAATACTTTGGGAAAGAAACCTTGACGTAATACTTTGAAAAAACGCATTTATTTCGTTATTGATTATGTCATAGTACGCCTTGTCCTAAAGACCTATAGTTTTATTGTGCTTTGGAGGCCGGATTGGCGTGAGGACGTTATCACGGTGGTTTACTTAGTGGTGTCTCATTTCATGCAGGTATGTAAGGGGCTGAACGCTGTCTCGGTAAATTGTCTATAAGGTTTCTAAAGTATCTGCACAATTTTGTGTAATGCGAACAGGTTCCAGTAGAACTTAACTGATGCTGAGATTTTGGAAAAATCTAAGAATTCCCTTGATTCGTCATTGTTAGTTGTGGGCGTTGCCTGATTATGCTAATTAATGTTCGGAAAGCTAAAATAGTTTAAGAGGAAGATTTGTCAGTTAGGATGCTTTGCCATCATTTGACTTAGTACAAATTAAGCTGCTGGAAAAAATAATGACTTTTTGTGTTGGCCTCTAACCAACGCCGATGAAAAGCGTTCGGTTTAGCTTGGCATTTCAGCCACATGTCGAGGTAAGTGGAATCATATAACAGGGTAATTACACGCCAAATGTCCCAGACGTTGCGCTCTACAATCTCCAATTTGTTCAAAAAAATTGATGAAAACGTAGCCTAACGTGCGCAATCGAACCTTTAAATATTTTTGCCGAAAAAGTTTATTCGTGAGATGAGGGCGGTTTGAATATTTAGGAAAGGCGAGAAAGCAGGCGCTGCTTAATATTTAATATTAACAAAAGTTTTAGAAACCACTTCACAATTTGTTTCATTGACATTTGCACAGAATATGGCTTTCTTTATAATTAAGGGTGTGGAGCTTTATACGGCATAAATATTTTTAAAATCAAAGAAAAGTAAGAAAATGTATCATATTTATCGTTTCTTGTTTTAAATATCAACTTGCTCTAGGAAACCCGGAAATACTCGTCTTGTTTTTCTACATGTCAAGTAGCTATAAGAAATGTTACAGGTGAGGACACTGCCTACATCGATGTAACAAAATTACTAAAATTGCAAAAAGTGCGTTTTGAGCCAAAAACAGTCGTTAATTTCACCCTGAGGTGGACCAAGTAAAGACATAAACAATAGGGGGTTACGTATAACGGGTTATTGTCTTTCACTTCTGGAATTTTTTTCCAGGCAATGTTTGTTTAAAAGGAGAAAAGAATTTTTGAAGTTCAGCTCTCACGCCTCAAGTTGCGTCGTCTGTTAACGTCTCTTCACCGCAGAGCACGACACTGCCGAGACTGTGGCCAGACGAAATATAGAGTTCTTGTTCTCAAGTGAGGTTTGCACTGCAGGCGAGCGTGGGAACTTTCAGTAATTGAACAGGTATTCGTGGGAAAACATTTTCCTAACGCTGCCGGGGCGGCACATGCCGAAGTGAGCTAGTTGTTCGCTGTGATTGTATCGCAGTCAGTCATTCTTGTCAGCGCCATTACATACGTAAGCACCAGCATAAGAGCTTGTGAGACGCCGATCTGGAGATGACCAGAATGTTCCGGTGTTGAAACAATCCGCGACGCAGCAGCGCCACGTGGTACCTGACCCTTGTGGCCGTCAGAGGTTCATGTCCGGTTGTTTCCGATCCGATGTTTTGGCTTTATTTGATTATTCAGTGAAATATCTGCATTACCACTCCAGCGACGACTGTAGACGAGCCACTACGCTGGAGAAGCACCTTCATGCGAGCGACGCAACTACGCCCGGGCGGGCCGCGTTCACCGCCAGCGCGTCTCGCGTTACTCGCCGCAGCGGTGTGCACTTCGCACCTTCCCATGCACTCCGAGGCGCGCGCTCTCCGCCATTTTATTCTGATATACATAAAGCACTTGTGATAAGCCTTTCATGTCAGCTGGTGATCCCTCCACGTGGTCCATGTGAGGCAGCACGCTGAATGCCCTTGTTTTTCGTCTCTTGGCTGCCCCGCACCAAAGCGTCTCTGTTCGAACTTCGAAAGCGACAACGATCTCGTTTATTGCAATACCATCCGCCGATTGTCACGCGATATCTACTTTAGATCTAGCCGTGAAAATGCACGAGAGCGAACCACAGCAAATGAAGTTATCCGGCCATAAGTGTCGTGCCATGCCAGGTGCCGTGTTCTGCGGTGAAGAGGCGTTAAGAGACGACGCAACTTGGGGAGTGAGAGCGTAACTTCAAATGTCCTTTTCTCGCTTTAAACAAAAATTACCTATATAAAAATTTAAGAAGTAATAGGCAACCAACTGTTCCACGAAACGCATATTCTTTGTACTTTTACTTGGACCACCTCACGGGGAAATAAACGTGTTTTTGGCTCAAAACGCACTTTTTTGCAAATTTTGCACTTTTTTTTACTTCGATGTACGTTGCTTCCTCACCTGAAAATTTGTTATAGCTACTTGACATATAGACAAACAAAACTGTTTTTTCCCAATTTTCGAGAGAAAGTTGATATTTAAAACGGAAAACGGACAAATTTGCTACATTTTCACGCGTTTTCTCGTTTTTTAAAAATATTTCTGCCCAATAAATCAGCACGCTCTGAATTGTATCGAAAGCCAGAATTTGCGCAAATGTCAATGAAGAAATTGTGAAGTGTTTTCTAAAAACTTGAATTTTTTATTAACTATTGAGCAGTGCCCGGTTTCTCGCCTTTTCTAAATATTCAATATGCCCTCACCTCAAGAATAAATTATTTTTCGGAAAAATTATATCAGGCTTTGATTACGCACATTAGGCTGTTTTCTTCATTTTTTTAACAAACTGGAAAAGGTCGAGTGCAACGTCTGTGATGTTTGGCGTGGAATGGAACATGCTAAATCTCGGCTCACCTCATTAAGTACACCCCACCTCTTGCGTCTTTGCCGCCTTTACGGGAAAGCTGATAGCTTGGCAGATCAGCCGGCACCTCGTTATCGATGATGTCTCTCTTCTGCCAAGTTTCGCTTAATATCGGCTGTCTACTGCTTGATGACAAAACAAAATTAGAAACATGTTAGTGCTCCGGAAGAAAACTACGAATTTAATTGTATATTGCGGAGAACGAGATATCAATAAAGGAGCATTCTTGGTGCGGAATAGTGGTTGCTATACTGATTGTGGAGAGGTGCTTGCTATCTCTTTTACTCATTCCGAGGTTTCACTGAACACGTAGTGGCTGTGGCCAATATGCAATGTCTTGTAAGTCAAAGCAAATTTAGAATTTGCATTAGCAGCCGCGACTAGGTTCCTAACTTTGACGGAAAAGTCTTCTTCGCACTGAATTCGTTTTCCTTAAATTTACGACCGTTCGAAAGTGCAGTGTCCTTGGCTTTATATGAATTAAACCTGTGATTGCTTGAACGATTGTTTTAGATATATAGCGCCCAAGACGCTGGGCGTGTTCTATGTTCACAGGGTCAATTTCTATGTTCATACATATCATACGTGGTAGATAGCCGGTTGACCGTGAAATAAAGTGCAATAAAGCGCTGGAAAAGGCCAACACCGAACTGCCTGTGCAGAATTGTTTTGTAATTAATTATTAGTACCACACACTGCGGTTTTTATTTTTATGACCAATTTTATGAGCATTTCGGCCGCAGACTTCTTTCAAGAAAAAAATGCGGAAACCGAAAACTTCACATCAGCACCGCTTTAAGCAATCGATCACAACAGTCATTCATCAGGATTACCTGCACCGGATTCCTACCGACGTCACGCTTGAAGTGGACCCATTGTGACAAATTTGGAGCCCAGGATGTTTGCTTCCGAGCCACACATTTTGCTTCGTAATGTATTTCCATTGCTGAAAATCTCTTGAAGGTAAGAATATTTGTGTACCTGCCCCCTCCGATTGGTACGACTCACAAAAATTCATCACGAGCACCATAACACGCCTTAGGAACAAACCCCCTTGGCTCTCATCTTCGAACAAAGGCAGTACCTAAGCATAATAACTCTAATTTAGGCGCCTCTGTTCCGCTGCTAACGAATTATACTCTGCGCACTGCTCATAAGAGCAAAGTCAGGTTTGACCACGATGAAACTTATATTTGCTTTCTTGTTTCTTGTTTTTTTTTTCAGGTGACCGTGTACACAGATGACGTAAGGACCTCAACCTGCAGCGTGCACTGTGCTATAAGGTTGGTGAACGGAAGTTCGCACTGGTTCGCTACCTACAATGAAAAGAAGTTAATGCAGACAAGCCCGCTATGGATTGTAGATGGATAGATAAAGACAGGAGGGTGAAGGCAGGGATGTTAACCAGAAAGTCTTCCGGTTGGCTGCCCTGCAGTGGGGAAGGGAATGAGATTAAAAAGAGAAGACAGAATGAACGGGAAACACAGTCACAATCTATCAATCAAGGCAGTCGTTCGTAAAAGAACAAAACAGTGCCTTGTAATCCTTGATGGCAGTCGACTGTTGTGGTCGCGGCCCGAGGACCTTGTCCTATCTGAAAGGGCGAGGATCCAGGCGGTCCAGAGCACAACGCAGCTTACGTATTTCGTTCATGAACACAGGGCACTCACATAGGAGATGACTGATCGTCTCTTCAAGTCAAGTCAAGTCAAGTTTATTTTTCTTTTCGTCGAAAAGAGAGGGGCCAGGACTAAAAGCTGTGAAAGACCGCTTGACAAGGCCCTGGCCCCCTACAATAATTGGCAGAGCAACAGCTAGGAGAAAGATCAGTTTGCATTATTTTATACATCGAAGAGTTTCATATTATTACTTTTGTCCGTATGAAAATAAGACACACAGTAAAGCACATAAACAGAAAATTAGACACATCCTAAAAAAAGTCTTAAAATTAGAATACATCAAGATAACATTCTAGATACAAAGAAACCCTAGGTTCACAACAGTTTTTCAAGGCAAAAAAGACAACTTCGGCGATTAGACTCATATACTGGATCGAATTCAGTTGCAAGCAACTTATTCAGTAGTTTTGGTACAGTGTAGCATAATGATTGAGTGTATGAATACGTGCAAGGCACTGAAACAAGATATTTTTCTTTGTGTTGGGTTTGTCGGTCTCGGATATTTTCTTTTAATTCTGCAAGGTTTACAACAATACTTACATAATATTTTATGAATTATTTATAAGCTACGATTATCTTGTAATCAAAAAAGTAGAAAACAGACAGGACATTATACTTCAAGAAAAGCTCTTTGGTTGGATGACGGTAAGACACACCCGCCACATACCGTAATGCTCTTTTCTGCAACAAGAGTAATTTGGATAAGTTGGTTACCACAGCTGGTTAATTTGGATAATTTGGCAGCCACAGCTGTCACAAGAAGGGCTGTCGGCCATCCCGATCCGGAAAACATATTGATTTTTAAAGGCATCGCTGAGTCATAGACCGCACAGCAAAGTTGCTTCGCGACGTGCTATGTCACGTGGAAGAAGTAGGCGCCGTCCGGAGTCCAATGCCCTGAAGCGACGGTTCGAGAACTCTCCCTTGTTCCACGCTGAAAGTGTGGGCTCCAGCGCCAAATAACGAAGCCCGCACGCTGTATCAGCTTTTGTTACAGGGATATTGACAGGGATCCCGTCGTTGTGGGCAGAATGGGCAGGCTCGTCTGCCTGCTCATTTCCTTTATTACCGCACTGTCCTGGGAGCCACTGGGAAAATTTTAATTTTTTTAATGAATCATAGATTAGTTGTGAAATCATATTACGTGATAGACGATCAAAGAGTGTGTGTACTAGCACGAGCACGAGAAGAAGGATGTTACCTGGAGGCTACTGGGATATGAAAAAAAAAATGATGGTGAGTATGCTAGGGTGCGGCGGCAGGCAGATAGTCCACGGCCTTTGAGACCATACCTTTCCTGTTTACCGCGGACGTATTTCGAGCCTCGCTCGGGGGCATGATGCGATAAGTTACTTTCCTATTGGTTTTGAAGTTAGGATGTTTTCGGATAACATCGAATTGATATTGTGCTTGAACTTTGCTGCGGTGTCCGGCCGATGTTAGGCTCAAGTTGCGAAGAGTTCAAGGCGAAAGTATTTGATCTTTGAAACCTAGTGTTCATATTGGTCCAAAACACATAGTTTAGAGGGCTCACGCCATTTCTGGCTGCAAACTGAACTGCTCGGGGCAAATTAAAAGAAAATAAACTTTGAACGACGTTGGCACAGGTATTTGCTGGTGGCAAAACGTTCTGGCGTCTACAAACGGGCGAACTGAAGCACCTGTGTTTCAGTTATGAAATCGTTAATAATGCAATAAGAATTTCAAGCCCACTAGCCGCCAACGCTTTATTGCGGTTTCTGTTGAGGTCGTGAACTGGCAATTAGTTACTGAAGGATTTTTTTGGCGTCTACGTTGCCGAGGTGAGGCGTGCGCACCGTCGTGAGGAACACCCATGTGACAAATGTTTTAACCGGTGCGTTAATCTTTTGTCGCAGCAAAAACAGGCAACCACCGAAAAGTTGCTATGTTCAGGTGACGCGCTCCGGAACTGAATAACGAAGAAAATTACAAAAGAGAGCGTTCAATTCCCCTGAAATGAAGAAGTTGCTCACTGAAACCGAAAGGCCAGGCACGGTTTGAAGTGGGAAAACATGAAAAATACGGAAGTCAGAGCCTTACCAAAGCGGACCATACGCATAGACGAAAAGAGATGGGCGCTATTTCTAAGAGTAACGGCGTTGTCTTAGTCAGAGGCCAAAAGTGGCGATAATTTTTATAAATTCACTATTATCATTCACATAATTATGAACAAAGCACAGGAAAGTGTTTAGTCACCACAGGGAAAACATAAGTGCCATTGCGTGGACACAGCTTGCTTGCCTGAAAGAAAATATGTTACTGAAGGCATGTAAACATCAGCACGCTCAAAAATTTCAAAAGAACTTCTTTAAATTGAAAAGCGCGTCACAATTAAGCATCTTTGACAACTGTGTTCTAACGCTAGCATGAATGTGTTAAGCATTCACGCTTCACCGATGCTGTGTTCCTGATTGCAGCTGCTGGAAGTTCCTTTTACTGGAACCCATTTTGCATCGATAGCTTTTTCCATCGAAAGCCAATGGGTTTTCTTGAACAAGTACCATCGATGCTTCCCTATTAACAGATGGGGCTCCAAAACTCCCGATTTCGCCCCTTCTGTACGGCTTGAACTGCCCACGACAGCCAATTCGACCTGGTGAAAAAGCGTGCTGTCTAGCGTGGCGTGTTTTCGGAGGATTAACTGCAACATCTGTTAATGCTTGATTGAGCAAAAGTCTGTGGCAAACTAGCGTAGGAAAATGATTACATCAGCAGATATCCCACATCAACATGATGACCAGTAATTGTAAAATATGCCAAACATTCTAAGCGGTGATCACTTTCTTTTTGAAAAAATGGTATTAACAAAAGATTGAATCGTATGCTGTCTTTTTCAGGGCGCAGGCAACTTGCGTTTCCATACCACTCAGCTTATCGAAGCGAAACCCGAGATGACTTCTATGCACAGCGTCCTCATAAGCAATTTGCAGCCTTGGACATACTACGTGGTAAACATCGGAGGTTGTTCCGAAAGATTCTGCAGTGATGCTGGGAATACAACGTTCAGCACACCACCTGAAAGTAAGCACGTCCAGCTGAGAGTTTCCCATCTTCTAAGAACGAGCACAGCTCTTATTTGCGATGAAGATGCTGAGAAGCAATTCCTTTCCGCGCCTTTGAGATTCCTTAAAGCAAAATTAATCTCTCCTCGAAGGCCCTACTAGACTGTATTGCATTAGGGCAAGTCCAACAAGAAAAAATATGGGCATGTGAGGTTGTTGTGTCCAGGGGCAGAAAAGAACCTCAATATCAGTGTGTAGTGGATCTTTAAAGACGCAAATAATTATGCTTAGCACTGAAGCATACACGTTGACATTGTATTCACCTTGTTGCAGTCTAAAAACGCATGCGCAGTGAGCACATCGTTGTTAGCACATTCAGTTTCATTATCGGCACTTCCAGATTCCTTGCCCGCTGTCTCATTTACCCACTGAAACATTTCATTTTTGCCAGCTGTCCCGGCTCCCTTAATCACTAGCGCCGAAGCCACGGGAACAACTTCACTGAAACTGGCATGGGAGTTTCCTCAACATGACGGACGCCTTTTCGACGGCTTTCGAGTGGAGTACTGTCTCAGCAAAGGGGTCTCGTGTTTTGTTACTTACACGAAATATGACAACCTAGCGTGTGACACCCTTACACCCGAGACTACTATCGAAATTAGAGTGGCAGCACAATACAAGGATGCGGACGCTATGCCAGTGTTGGGATTCGAAGCGACAGCATCCGTTACTACGTGGAGTAACCGTGAGTTCATTTTCGTGTCCCTCAGAATACTGCCACTTTAATGGGCGGCAGTGCCTCAAGCAGGCAACAATCACATCTCCGCTCCGGCTGTCTCTTTCTTCCATAAAGTTTCTATAAGTGAGCGTATTACAACAATCTTATAGAGTGACTGGAGGGGTGAGCTCCCTCTTACGTATTAGACGCACAGTATTGAAGATAATCTAGTCACTGCACTCATACGCCTTTGAAAGCTGCAGTGTTCGTACTTTTGAAATCAGTGGTGGCTTTGCTGCGTTGGCGTTGTTTTGTAAGCAATTCAAACGCTGTTCTTATTGCTTCACATTTCAGTGTTTCAAGCACAAAAGCCTTCTTTTCGAAGCATCTTATTAAAGTACAGGATCACTGTGAATTAATTACAGAAGGCATTGGGAAAGAAAGAGAGAAGGAAGAAACTACTTTTACTTGTATAGCTGCCCCCTGTTAGGGTAGTAAACAACGTAGTCTCCAGCATGGATCGTTCTGCGAGCAGAAGCGACATCCCAGTTTGCTTGTACGAATGAAGAAGTTACTTTCATTTCACATCATTATATAAGAATGTGTGTTGCAAGCTGAAGGGCAGGAGCGCTTCAGCAGCGTCTTCCCTAAGCATGCACGGTGTAAAACTGCATATCTTAAAACCTTGGCACCAAGTGTGTCAAAGATAGAGCTTTGGTTTTTTCGGAGGCAAGAGGAGTTCAGTGCTCAGTAAAGAATAAACGCCTGAGGTAATGGTTGAAGAAGGACGCAGATAAACCTATTGCTTGAATAAATTACTCCACTTTGGAATGGAAGCCATAGAGGAAAATATTTTCAGACAGTAATCAATATAAAGTAAATTAAAAATCAGAACAACATCGTTATGAGCAAAACTTTAGGCCTGCTCTTGAACCAGATTTTCGTGAATGATAAGTTTGGCTTGAATATCATGTTTTCATGTAGAATTACTATTTCAAAACTGTGGTAAGAAGTTCCTCTGTCTGAATCCAGAAATAATTGATAGCCTATGCTTTATCAGTAGAACAAGTAATCACCATTTACTGGCACAAAAGTTACGGAAAGATGAGTTAATAGCCGAAATTGAAGAGAATTTTAAAGGAGAAATATGAACGGACTAGAAACAATGCAATTAGCTCAAACATTGCAGAATGAAAGGCGGTATTCGGGCTCCTGTTTTCTGCGCAACTTTCACGTCTGAAACTTTGGCACGAACGTCGTCTCCGCCATGAACAACTTTCTCTGAGAATTAGGGCCGGTACTTTGTTATTAATTTCTTATTCGAGTTTTTTTATGTCCAAGAAATATTATTTTTCAGTCCTTTCAAAACTGAGTGTTCCAAGTTACTGATACGCTGCAAATATAAAAAGCAAATAACAAAAATTGGGTTCTGATATCTTCTCACATCGAACGCAGTTCCGGTAGTGGACATTGAATTTGAGACAGACGTTCCTGACAGCGTTGGAACCTGCTTGGGGTCTTGGAGATGCATTAATGGGAGCATCGATTACTTCCAGGTAAGATTAAGTGAGGAGAGAAGAGGCAGCAAAATAAACTTTCATATACATGGAGTATGAAATGAAGTGATAAAAATTAAGTAAAATAGAAGCTTAATCTTACTCCTAATAAAAAGCGTTTAATCCCGAATTTCTTCCTATTTGTAATGACTTCTTCCTTGACGTTGAAGGCTTCGCATTGAATTTTTGCAATGGAGGGGACGATTTCATCGGTTTTTATGCGTTTCCATCTGCGCCATTATCGACTATCATTGCCGGCAAAAGATGAATTCAAAGGTACTATAAAGACCTACTAAGCTTCACCTATATTCAGAGCACCGCTTTGTACTGGTTAAACAACTGGGTTAACTGAAAACGGAGAAAACTAGGAAAGAAAAAAAGATAGGACAGGAATCGACACCACCTGCCGTTTTCAAAGCCACGCTCCGATAAAGGCAATGTTTTTATTGTGTGCGGATCTATGAGCCTTAGCTACATCAAAACTCACTTCCGATCTATGATCGAACATTCCTCTATTTTTAACGCCGTTAGCGGTTTGTACTGGTTGAAGCAAAAATTGTGCCAATGAAAACAAACTTTCTTTGTATTTAACTCTAAGTTTTCTGTCTGAAAGATACCACTGTAGCTTCAAAGAACCAAATAATTGACTATACTTACAAAACAATGAACTGAAACCATTCGAAGCGTCTCTTTAACATTTTGCACTAGATTTTTTTTTATTGTATTGTACATATAATTAAAATGCAATGAATTCAAAATTCCGTGGCTTAACGACAATATGAAGTTTCTGGTATTTATTAGAAATCCTATCACCATTCTTAAATTGCACGAGCAACAAAGGGCAGAAAAAAAATCATCGGCCTGGCTTTCTTTAACGAAGAATAATACGTATGGAATATGCAGCAGATTATTAAATTTGTATTTTAGACATATTTTAAACTGCTGATTCAGCTAAAAATACGCAGGATATAGGTTCGTCAATCTTCTTGCTCGGTATTCGAAATATATTCTTAAAATTTGACGACAATACCTGAACTGAAAGCATGCTTCGAAAACGTTTCAAATACATAAAAAAAATGTACATGAATGTTTAGCATGTTCGCAGTGAATTAAAAATGTGCCTTTGTAAATTCAAAATAATTCCCCCACAGTACGCTTCAATGCTAAAAAATAGGCAGTCCTTGAAGACATACTTGCAGCACACTTCAAGCTGCTGTCTTCTTAGTGTTCTTCATCATCGCGCACACCTTGGACAGTCTGCATGGAGCCGAGAAGACAACGTTGACGCCTCCTTTTCTCGCCACTTTCTTGATGTTGTGCGAGAATTTGTGGATGTATGGAATCACATGGGCCTTCTTTTGCTCGGCGTCTTCTTTGTCTTTGCGTTCTCTCTTAATTTTTTGAAGCAGTACTTCACTGCTTCTTAATTTCATGACGCCAGAATTGGTACTGTGGTCATAGCCCTGCTGCTGTGGCGCATGTCGTTTTCTACCCGGTCCGGTATTAGAAGAAACTTCGAAAGCTCAATTAAACTGCATTTCTACCTGAAATAACGCGTTACACAGCGACCGTTTATTGAAATAGACAATGAAACGATAATAAGTTTTGCAGCCGCTGCGTTATATGAATGAGCCCTATATGAGTGAGCAATAGAAGTACTTCTAGTAATTTCGTTTTTAGCATATTCATCAAAAGAAAGGTTTAATTTTTCCATTCCTCGATGCCGTTTTCGCAAGGAACGAGTTCCTTGGATCACCATCCAGCACCACAAAGAAACAGTCAAAAACAGCAAGTGATCTGGAACTCAACTTTTTCGATGGCATTTCGTACTGTTAGCATTGTTAGGCCAAATGCGAATTTGATGTGCTAGCACTTTGGGTTTTACTTCGGTTTTGGTTTCGGTTCGACGCGCAGTCTTAAAGTTAGCAGACTTCATACAAAGGTAAGGATTCAAACAAAACATGCAGGTTGCTATCTGAAAGAATCAAGCGGGTTTCATACAAAGGCGAAATCGGAGTCAGTAGGGTGGGGCGACCTAGTGCTAACGCAATAAAAACCGCGCTTCCTGTAGCTTGACTTTAAGTGAAACTTAGATAAAGCATAAATGTAGCCCCTTAAACGTATTTGCACCCTGTGGAGTGATGTGGTGACCCTTTTATCCTTCAAATGCACAGTGAAATGCTCTTAACTCTGTACTATTAGAAACCGTGCAAACACTAAATTTTTGCCTGTGTGAACAGTCGCCAGTCATAAAGATTAGCACAATGACGTCACCGGAGCGGTGGAAATCGCACCACGCGGCTGGCACGGCGCCGTGCTTAGCGAACACACCTGGCAGTTTTTTTTATCGGCGTGTTCGTAACCGCAGCGCCGAGCGTTGTTATCTGCAGCTCCAGTAGCATGTCACTACTGCTGATCTTTTTTACTCGCCACTGTACCTGCGAGCAAAACGTTGCAAGAGGGCATTGATCCAATCACTTCTGAATTTCAAAGAACTTCAAAGGATATCATTAATGTCTGCTTATATCTACGTGTAAAGACATATTGAACACAAGAAAAATAGTAGCGCTAACACAAGGAAGCACAGAACTGACAAGACTTACAAGACAAGCGCTTGTGTCTCGCAAATCTTGTCTGTTCTGTGGATGTTTGTGTTAGGGTTGTTAGTTTTCATGGATTCAGAATACACCAACTTACCAAAAATGTTGTAATTAAAGACATATCTTGCTCTAAATGATATTAAACGTGGCGCAGAATATAGGGACAAGGAGGAATCAGTAGCGGACGCAGTGTGCCGCTTTGCTACGAGTACATGCCTCTCACCGCAGTGCCATTTTTGATCTAATAAAGCGAGGAAGCAAAGTACTACGCTTTGAGCCCTGGAGTCGGCAGACTTCCACTCTAGCCAACGTAGCAGCATCTCGCGCAGCTTTCGCACTCGTTGAACTTGTTTTATTTGTTTCCGTCGAGGCAGCAATATCACACCAGTGGTGCACACATGCACTCATGGCGGGCACAGGGTGGGCAACGTCGAAGTGGCAAACATTAACACTGCTGTGCTTTTAATTAAATTAGGTTTTCAATTCCAGCTATTCTTCTAAAACATTGTTTGTTGTCGCATATCGTATATGACGAATTTTTTAAAGAAGCTCCTGAGCCAATCGACCTGCAGGCGTTAGCGATGTATTCACGGAAAAGGTTTTTGTCGTCGCTTACTCCAGCATACCACAGTGCAGTGCGTGCTGGCCTCTCAGCTTAGTGTTTCAGTATAAAGATTCTTTCTTGGTTTCGCAGCTGAGGCGCTTTTCACAGTTCCAGGTCCGTTCTCGATGTCGGGGCTGACAGTTATCACGACAGAAAATAGCGCAATCCTTCGCTGGAACCCTCCTGTCGAGGTCAGATACGGAGGAATCGAAGTCACTTGGAACTGCGACGGTAACAGAACAGTAAATCACGTAACCAGGTTCCCCAATAGACCTTCGTATGACAACACCACGGAGGCAATAATAAGAGGTGAGCCTCTGGAACACTTACTTTTTCCTCGCCATCATTGAAGTGTATGTGCTTTTTAGTATGATATGATTTAATTGTAATGGCACAAACCCAGGTTGTGAGGAAAAGCTCCGTGGCTAACTTGTTTCTCCTGTGCCCCAGCTGGGGTCTTTCCCTAGCGTTTTGATCCAGACACTCCAGCACCAAACCGGAGAACAGCATGTACGATTCAAAAGTTTGGGGGGTATCCTGTCGCACTGGGGATCGAAGCCGGTGCCTCAAAACATCAGGATGGTGTGGCACGCATTTAAGAGCACGATGCAGTTAGCGAGTCGGTTGGTGAGGCGCAGCATTTACTTTTCACAGGCAGTAATGAGAAGAGTTTGTCGTCCAGCTAGTTGGAGCGAGATAACGCAAGAAACAGGCGTGCAGAGAAAACATAGGTATAAGCGCCGTCTTTAGTCAGGCCGACATCTCGCCTGGATCATCCGTGACGACTTCTGCTGTTCAATTGTCGAGAGCTGTGGCAATCCGTTGGCACTGGCTCTGAGGCAGCGAAGGCCATTTAGAGAGAGCGGAGCGCACGGCTGCGGATTGGCTGCGGTTGAGTGACGTCATGGTTCCTACGTGACTAGGCAGAAGTGAGCGCTCGGTTCGGCGGCGGCTGAGTGACGTCATTGCTGTCACGTGGTTTCTCCTCGGTTCAAGGTTAAATTCGCGCACACGGCGCACACGGCGGAGTGGTAAAACTTCTGCTTTTAAAACAAGTGATCCAGTTTTCTGCATCAAGGGATCCACAACATGATGCTTTTTTCCAGCACTTAAAGAAAGTCACGAGGTGCACAAAAATTTCTCGAGGGGGAGGGGGGGGGACTTTGTTTACCTGTAGTGCGGTGAAGTGAAACCCTTTAGCGGGGTGTTGCTGCTTGTGTCACTGATGAGTGATTAAGATGATGATTATGTATACAATTGTTTGTGAATCTTAAATGATGGAGACACTGGAGGGCGCATCGGAGGCATCCGTCTAATTCGACGCCTTTCCGCAAACACTCTCCAGCGTCCTAGACAAGAAGAACTACATATGCGTCGGCAGGTAGTAGCGCAGTCGTTAGCACGCTCGGCTGCGGAACGGAAGGATGGTGCTTCGAATCCCACGCGTACAAAGACACTGGAGACACTGGAGATTGTAGAGTGTAGACACTAGAAATTGGAGACTGAAGTTACTGGAGGGCGTTTCGGAGTCATCCGTCTGATTTGACGCCTTTACTCCTTTCCGCAAACTGCCTCTAGCGTCTTGTCTAAGGAGAACAAGTTATGCGTCGTCAGGAAGTAACGTAGTCTTTAGCACGCTCGGCTGCGGCACGGAAGGAGGGCGGTTTGAATCCCACCGTGCACAAAGATGCTGGAGACACTTTGTGTCGTTTGGGAGGCATCCGTCTGAATCGACACCTTTCCGCAAACACTCTCCAATGTCCTAGACAAGAACTACACAAGTAGCGTAGTCGTTAGCACTCTCGACTGCGGATCGGAAGGATGGTGGTTCGAATCTCATCGTGCAAAAAGATGCTTAGCGTAGTCGCTAGCACGCTCAGCTGCGGAACAGAACGATGGTGCATCGAATCCCACCGTGCGCAAAGATTTTTTTTCTTACTAAGTTGCTGGGTGTAACGGACGCCGACAGATCCATGGCCACGAGTATGGGTCATTAAAGGCTTTCGTTTTAAAACTAATGTGGCCACGCACTCTGCCACACTGTAGTAGACCGAAATGCGCTATGAATAAATGAAGCGTACCGGCTCACCACGTCGAAGTTACCGGCCGACGCTGCGGTCAGCATTGCCTTGAAAGTTCGTGAGCACAATCATCCGTAATATGGAAAGTCACGGCATGATTTGTGATATGTGATTAGCTGGTCTTTGGGAGCCAATTCAAATGGGGCTTTTATTTATTCATTGCGCAGACAAAAAAAATACAATGGAAAGCAGTGCAGCCGCGTAGTTGAGGTAGCCCTCGTTTTATTTATTTGTGTCCGTGTGTTGCCTGTCGAAATGAGTGGTGGCCGCTTTATTTGTCAAGCTCAGAGCGCAAGAATCTTTCTTTCAAAACATGCTAGGGAGCGCTGCAGTATCGATAGCGCACGGGCTCAGAAACATTAAGTTTTTTTTCATACATCGCCCCATTTTTTTAAAAGCCTGGACAAAAAAAAAACACGCAGGAGGCACATTTACAAGAAAAAGCATTGGCTCGCTTATTTCTGAACCACCTCTGCAACTTAACGACTTGCACATACACCTAAATTAAGTATAATTCAATTTTGTGGACTGCCAAAAGTAGCATTCTTGTGTCGCATTTGAGCTATTCCGTGCTTTTTTGGTAGCGAGTGACCTTATATGTCTTGAGTTGTATCCGTGCAAAGCTCTTGGAAACTAGGCTGCAGTACCAAACAATAAATCAGCAAAAATAAAATAGACGCTTTGGAGCATTGCACAGTGGAAACGAGATGTGCCTGGTTTCACGTATGTATGAGCTCCTGCTTTTTTAAACCCTTGGGAAATCCCATGAAACACCATGTAGAACAGATTTAACAGTAAAAGTACAAATATATGGGGAAGAATGGTGGAGACTAACGGAAAGGCGTGAACATAAGTAAAGAGAACGAAGCGAGGTGTGTAATAGAAAATGATAGTTTAAGAGTCATAGAGTCCGCAGGGTGGGTTATTGAACACACGTGAGTAAATAACATCCTAGTCAAAATCAACTGCGATGGGCAAGGCATGTAATACGAAAGGAAAATAACTGATTGCTACTAACGGAACCAACTGCAAGGGGGCGAGAGAAAGGCAGGTTGGCGCTATAGATTGGGAGGTTTCCTGGATTAGGCGGCCACAGTTGGCACAGCAGAGGGTTAATTGAAGAAATAGGGGAGGAGCCTTTCTCCCGCAGTGGGCGTATTTAAGCTTATGTTAATAAGTTGTATTTCAACTTTTTTAATTTAGCGCAAATAAGGATTTCGCTGACAAATCAGTGACTTCATAGCAAGAAGGAATAACGAACAGAAAAATCAGCACACGCTGGTCGAAATGGTGAACTCTGCAGTGTGAGTATAGCTTCTCTGCACCCGTATTCCCGAGTGCACCAGTGGACGCACTAACGAACCCGTACGGACCCGTACGGGTCCGTTGTTTACAATGTGAACAAGGAGCCCATTGTGAACAACGGACGCAACAACATTGTGAGCAAGAGACGCCAGGAAAAGCCGTGGTCTCTAGTTATCCCACCACATAACCGTCGCCTGCTCCAGCTGCAGGCTCCTTTTCACCGCAAACTTCCGAATTTCACTCGCCCTTTAGATTTTGTGCTGCCCAGAGTGAAATTTGTCTTTTCTTAGAACCTTCTTTGTAGCCTACAGAACCATCAGTCATGTTAGATATTTGTGCTACCTTTCGCCGTGCTGCATGTAGTACATCCAAATGGCGGGCATGTTGGCATCGGTGCATACGGCCTGTACAGCCCAGCACGGATATAGCTAGCCAGGGTATATTGAACCCAGGCATCTCACATTATTGGCTGTGTAGAACACGAAGATTATTTCCTTGAAAAGGTCACGTAAAAGTATAAGAAATTAGTAAAGTGTTTCGAAGAGTAATTGGCCGAGGGGTTGCTTATAAAGAAATGCGCACCGCATCCGTACTAGCGGCGCTTCGAAAGGCGCTGCCGAAGATGTTGCGGAAAACAGCTTTGTCTTAATCTGAATTACCTGGTATGCTATTTACAGTGCGCTGGTAACTTGATTAGAAATCTTACGAAAGTGGGAAACTCCTAAAAGTCGTCCACCATGGTTCCGATGAGAAGCAGGTTAGTCTTATAGGAACGCCTAAAAATCTGTGTGCTGCGGGCACGTGGCGGGTGGCTCGTTGCTGAATTAAACGCGGCACTAGAAGGGGTGCAATGTATTCTTGGTTCTAGGAGCCAAATACGGCCATCTATTGCAATTTTTCATATACTCAAGTACCGATATATCGAAGTATTTCTCAATACCACTCGAACACGATATAGCCAGGCTCGATTTCATGGAAGTGCCAGCAGTAAAATGCAATCAAGAAAAATCCCTTTGCCAGTTCTTACTGAAACATAACGCACAGGAACTTACCGCTAAACTCGCAAACTTTTCTCGCCACGAAGTTCTGCTCCAAGCGGCCCGCGAGTCTGTTTTTTGTTTCAGAAATCAATCTCCACTCGAATCACTTCTCGACAAGAGGAAAATCGCGGATTTTCTTTTGAATTTCGAGGTAACACCAACGCCATTTTAAAGGCTCCTCGGCACCAGTTTACCTGCCCACATGGTGGACCTCGCCCTGATTTCGCGCTTTGTGGATTTAATTCTGCCTGCAAACGACTTTTCACGAACGTGCATAAAATTTGGAAGCAGGGAACCGTCTTCCTAAGTGTCGGCTAAGTGAAGGCGTCAGTTCATTGAACTCGAAAATCGTGGAAAGGTATTGGTTTGCGAAGATAACCATGGCTAGGCTCCTGATGGTCGCGCCTGCCGCTGACACCGAGCACAGGTAATTGTGGTCAAACTCTCCCTCCATTGCTGTAGCTGTGGCTTGCCTCACAACGCTTATGGGGTGTGGGCTAATTTCAAGTCGCCACCTACAACCTGGGCACCGTTTCAGACCAAACCATGTGTCGAGCTGTAGAGCTCGTCGCACCGCCTATCTAATACTGAGAGCTCTCTATTTATCCGCCTTCTGTATTTTCTGCAATCGGCTGTGCACATGTAGGTAACAGCCTCGTAATTCATAGCAGGAGATGCGGGCTCGCAAAAGATGTTTTAGTAGTCTGCTAACTTCAAGGTTCTTTGTGAAGGACTTTAAAATGCACAACTTGACAAAATACGAATGCAGTGGACAATGACATGATGGCTTGAGATCAACTTTTTGTCTTAATATCGTCCCCTTGCGCCGTTTGCGCTTCCTCGTTCCTCGAGGGAGGCGTGGTGGAGGAAGTCTTTTTCGAGGAGGATCTCCTCGCCGGAGGAAATGCCGAGTGGTGATAATGAATTTGGAGCCGTCCCTCGCGTGGAGGAGCGGCTGTTCCCCCCACCTTACGGAGTGGAGATGGAGCGTCGAATTGAGACGCGCTAGTGAGTTCGGCGGCAATGTCTCGCTCCAGCCGAGATAATAAACTTTATGTGGCAAAAGCACAATAGCGTATAAGCGATTAAATATAACCTTTCGAGTTAAATCACAGACTACGCCACCAGATGTACAATAGCAATGCCGGATACAGGCAAGCTTGCCCAAGAAACAGGTGGTCCTTTTATGGCACGTCAGAGTATGAAGGGGGCAAACTCCTAAATTCAACTAGTCACTCTTGGGAGAATAACAAGCGTAATATAACCCAGTTCAAAATTTATGTAGTGAAGTGGGTTTTGCCAGCCGTTAAACATAAGAGAATCCTGAGAGCCGGAAAAAATATTTGTCATGGAAAGTCTCCAGTAGGAATTACCGGTATATCAGTAACGTATCAAGAGAGCGAAGCCGGTGAATAATAAGACGAAAAGATGGCAATGTTGTAGGATATTCCGATGAGGCGAAAAAAGTTGGTCATTGTTTGGGAGTGTTCGTACAGTAGCAGAATTAATCATGCCATAATACAGTGGCCCCTAAAAAAGGGAAGTTCCGCAAATAATTGAAGAGGGGCTCATGACATCTTTGTAGAAATGTAGGAGCAAAATTCGTTTTGTACCAAGGAACAATGTTCCGTTGGAGGACCGTATAAAATTTGTTCGAGGAAACCTTCAAATCTTACCTCTTAGCTTACGATCCTGTTAGCTTACTCTCCGTTGCTTGTAGACATTTGCGAAAGTACTAAAAATTCAAACGAAAGCAGAATTACACTTCAGTTATCACCAGGTAAAGTACGAATTTCGGAAAGTGAACTCCTGGGTGTACCATATACAGTATTGTGCGTTTTTATCGCTGACACTTTCAAAAATTTCCCCGCCTCAACCGCTGCCTCGTTTGCGGTGAAACTGCACACAGAGCTTGCGTATTATGATAACTTTTGTATCGTAGCATATTTGACAATGGTACTTACTTAGTTCAGGCGCACATGATGCGAAAACGTAAGCGTCTACGAGAGATCGGTGAGCCAAAACCCGCAGACGACGCTTTTTCGCTGAGAACCGGCAGTGGCACCATCTGTTTTCGGCAGCGGAAAGCGTCACGACTAGGCCGCCGAGGCGAGCGTTGCAAGGAGCGCGCGCCCTTTGAATACGCCGTTCGACATTTGCTTCATCTCAAGTATTTTCAAATTATAGCACTGAAAAACAAACCAATTCCAGGCGTATCTCATCATTTGCCCGCGCTCCTTGCAACGCTCGCCTCGGCGGCCTAGTCGTGACGCTTTCCGCTGCCGAAATCAGATGGTGCCACTGCCGGTTCTCAGCTAAAAAGCGTCGTCTGCGGGTTTTGGCTCACCGATCTCTCGTAGACGCTTACGTTTTCGCATCATGTGCGCCTGAACTAAGTAAGTACCATTGTCAAACTTGCTACGATACAAAAGTTACCATAATACGCAAGCTCTGTGTGCAGTTTCACCGCAAACGAGCCAGCGGTTGACGCGGGGAAATTTTTGAAAGTGTCAGCGATAAAAACGCACAATACTGTATATGCCATACGTTTAGAGAAGCATGTCCAAATTACAAGCGTTTCTTATATATGCCTTCAGAGGTTATGAAAAGCAGCTGTTTATTTTCAGAAGCATGGGTAAGATTCGACAGGAAAGCTATACAGTGAACTTTAACAACGTTCACGGGAAGCCCACAGGCCTAGGCCATTTAAGTACCTTGGTCTGCGAATCCACGCAGAATACTCTAGATTATAAATTCCAATCTGCGAATCAAAAGTGCGTCAGGCATGGAGACGAAATCTCTTTCCTGTCTTTAACTTTTATTGTAAGGATACATTCAGAGGATTGCATTTGGTGGAGACTTGTATGAGAGTCATTGGCTTATATAGGAGCGATATATTAAAGGAGAGGATTTGACATGGCTGTTCCTGAAGCTTCCTGACGCCCGGGAATAGTGGTCGAGCTATCTATTTGAGGCAGCGCCCTCCTTTCCTGTGCGTCTTCGTCGCGGGCAGCGACAACAGCCCGTGCGCGCTAGCTCTCACTCTGCCGATCAGAAAATGATGTTTCCATTTCTCCATAAAGTAGGCTTAGGAATAAAATGCATTTTCCACCACGAATTTTCAATTCGTCTGTAATACAAGAGTACCTATTCTTTATTCCGTTCCTGCATGCATTAGCTGAACTTGTATAGCATGGAGGACGGTTGCGAGTACGTTTGAAACGCACGGTACAGATCTTTAGATTCCTTTGTTCCCGATAGGGCAATAGTTTTGCCGCGGGGACCGCAAAGCATATGGGAGAAATCTCTCAGATAGGGCCCGTCTAACATAAAGTTTCTGCCCTAACTTTTGATGTTCATTTGGCAACTCCATAAAGGCTAGAAATCAAGCACCCTATCGCCCACCCTTCCCCTCCTGATGGCGTGTTCCAAACCTTGACGTGCATCAGCGGCCTAAGATTACACTAGCACACATCTGGTTATTCCAGTAAGGCAAAAGTCGTGACATTGCAAGCCATTTGAAGGGCTCCCCCCACCCAAAAAAAAAGCACCACCTACGCTGCCTGCTGTGGAGCCAGGCAGTGGGGATATTGCAAAACTTCTATGCTGTTGGAAGGGAAGGACTCTAGTCCTTCTCACCAAATAGTGAAAGGCAAACAGCGCAAAGAAGATGACTGGAGCAAAATAAATATATGTACCACCAACTCACCCGTTTCGCTGTTGCACTGAACCAGATAGAAATTTCAAGCACTGGTGAGGCAACATTTACTTCGCTTGGAGCTCCAGAATGAAGAACTGCGTGGATATCGCACAGGCGTACTGACATGACCAGGCCGCAGGTGGCTGGGAAAAGAAGCAACCATAAGCATTGTATGTCATCCCGTACTCACCTATGGGGCCAGAAACGTGGAGGTTAATGAAAAAGTTTCAGCACAAGTTAAGGACGACGAGGGAGATATAGAAAGAAGAATGACAAATGAAACGTTAAGAGACCAGAAGCGGGCAGAGTGGTGAAGAGAACAAACGGGCGTTAATGACATCCTAGTCGAAATCAAGAGGAAGAAAAGGGCTTGCGCAGGGCATGTAATGCGAAGGCTAGATAACCACCGTTCATTAAAGGCAACGGAGTGGGTTCCAAGAGAAGCCAAGCGTAGCAGGGGGCTGCAGAAAGTTAGGTGGACGGATGGGATTAAGAAGTTTGCAGAGATACGGTGTCCGCAGCTTGCAAAGGACAGGGTTAATTGGAGAGACATGGGAGAGGCCTTTGCCCTGCAGTGGACGTATTCAGGTTGATTATGATAATGATGATAACTACCATCTTCGTCATCCTAAATACGTCCATTGCCGGAAATATTTCTCTCCCATCAACCTCCACTCTGCCCTGTATGCACCACGTGCGGCTGCTTTATACCACAAATGGTTGAACCTCTTCTACCAGCCTGGCTGTCCGCGACATCACGCTACATTTCCCTCTTCTGAAATCTAATTCGTAATCCCCAGGGGCCGTTCCTTGCATTTTGGCATGGCATGCCAGTTTCATGTCCGTAATATAACGCAACAGATGACACTTTGTTTCAACCGCAGATATCATAGTTCATATGTGTGATCTCTTTATCAATTCAATCGATTCAGGGATTGTCCTGCATGTTATATGAATGGGCACTTTTATTGTCTGAAAGTCTGATTAGTGTAGTGTTGAAAATGTTGAAAATGTGTGTTTGGTAGGAGCCTGTTTATGATATCTGTTCTCCTGTACTCTTTCATCGTAAGCAAAATTTCGCTATTCCTTTCGAAGCTTATAGGTGTCCTAACAGTGCAGCTTGACACATGACAGCAGCGCTAAAAAACAAATTCATACAAGGAAAGCAAAACACGGGCATTGAAGCCCACTCGCTGGTTGCGCGCTCGCGGGTATTGCCTCATTTGGATCCGGTAGTGCAACGTATTACTCCTTTGAAGCTCACATACCGGGGCCCTTTATTGAAAGCATTGAAGCTTCTGTGCTTTTTTTCATGAGAACAGTGAAGTTTGCAGGCTTCCAGTGGCTGCTTTTTCTCCAACAAGCTGCTTGTTCTCGCACACTCTACATAACGGACTCTTTAGAGAAACTCTTAGCCCCAATAGCCTGTCGTCATGAGACGATTTTCGAAAGGAAAAGTTCTGTCTGTAGCACGATAAATTTATTGATGGTATCGTGTGGCTCTGTATAAATTCACAGGTAATGACTTCTACATTTTCAGGTCCATACTTTCTTTCGGGTGTCATTGTTACGGCGAGAGGAAACAGTGCAATACTTCGTTGGAACCCTCCCGTTCAGGGCAGGTACAAGGGCATCGAAGTCACTTAGAACTGCAGCGGTAACAAAAGCTTAACCACCTCACTAGGTTCAACATAGATCCTTTATAATTCAACACCACAGAAGCATTGATAACAGGTGAGCATCTCTAAATTATTTTTTCCAGCCAATCACTGAGCAGTGGGTGCTCTACAGGGTGTTCGTGTTTTCTGTACTAACCACTAGCAAGTCAGTGCGCACTGGCTTGCCCCAGTGTGGACGCGCGGAGACTAGTGTTAAAGCAGATTTAATGAGCGCAAGAGACTAAAAAACTTAAATCAAATTTACGCACTGAAAAACGCATCACAGTTTTCGGTGCATGAGTTCTCGCGAAAAGCAATAAGAAAAAATGAATGAATGAATGAATGAATGAATGAATGAATGAATGAATGAATGAATGAATGAATGAATGAATGAGCGAGCTATTTATTTAAAAAGAGAGGCTCAAGGCCGTTTGTTCGGGAATTGGGTTGTTAAGGAAATAGGAAAAGAAAAGTAGGGGTCTATAGATGCATGAAGGAACGGGAAGAAATAAGGAAAATAAAAGATATTATTGTTTGGAACAAACCTAGAGCAAGAGGAGAACCGAATAAGAATGGTAGACGGTGTATTGCTTTAATCCCTCTGCTTTATTTCTACAGCACCTCATCGAGCAGCTCATGGTGATTCGGAAACTTTTGACCCACACGGTTCAGTGGCATGCGCGGTCTTTTGGGCTGGCAGTTATTAGACGCCTACACTCATGGTATACGCACTAACATATTGGTCGTGCCCAACAGGTACTCATTCGCTGTCTTTCACTCCGAGACATCTTTTCGGCATCCACAATAATCCCTAACAAACCGGTCCAGAGCCAGTACCTGCCTCCAGAACCTGTACAAAAGTGCGAGAACACAGAGTTGTAGCGTCTCCACTTCAAAATGCAATATGAAGAAATAATGCCGGTCAGAGCGCTAGGGGACCAGCGATAGTGGTAGAACGCAAGGGTAGCCGCGCGTTGCCTTTCCTCCGGCATTTCTTTGAAGCACCGCTTTGAACCTCAGCAGCAGCTGCTCTCCTTCATTTTGTTCTGTACGCATCTCAATGCTATTCAGCAGCAAAACGCCGATACGCTTCCTACGCGTGCGTGTGCGTATGTGTTTGAGCGTTTGCGTGTGTACATGTGTGCGTGTGCGTGTGTTCTCACCCAAGGTGTGTCCGTGCAAGATCCAGCCGCATCGACTGTGCCGGTGGGCATATTTTGCCAGTATTACAGGAAACTAGAGCTGAGGTGAACGCGTTTTAAGGAAACACAGTTCAGGCGACGGCGTCATCTTCATGATGCAGAATACAAGATACATAGCGAATCGGTGCTGTGCGGCTTTCTGCTCATGCAGTGATGGAGAGTATCGTGCCAGTCACACACATTTTCGCAAAATTGAATCTTGGCAGTCCAGCTGCATTCCACTGAGGTAAAAAGCAAAGGCTCGGAGTGGAAATAAAAGGTACTTGTATATTTACATGATAAAAACTATAAAACGCAATAAAGTTCATTCCAATGTTTTAAGAGCGCGAGCTCTTACTCATCCCGTTTCGATATTTCGCAGGGTCTGTTACCACCTTGAGGTCACCGCGCCATCTACAATACCATTGTAGAAACAACCACATGCCGCGTGCCAATGATGACGTCACGGTCCAATATGGTGGATAGAGGTGGAGCTATGTGAGTATGACGTCAGGGGAGTATATAGCGGCATGGTTTCGGCTTCTCGAATCCAAGATGCGGCCATTAAAATTGGTTGTGCCTTCCCATGCCTTTCCCCCTTCACTCCCAAAATATATCCTTCAACGAGTGGAAACATTTTCTCGTGAGGCACCTTACGGCATCTTACGCATCCATGTTGAACTGGACAGCACTCGACAAACCGCTGCTGAGTGAAGGGACCATGCTCCGTAATTCAGCAATTATTTAAGGGCGAGTATAAAGAAACAGAATTATATTTGTAGCTGCGTAGTTTACTATTATCATGCTTCACTTTGCTTGAAAGCTACGCCAAGAGCTTCAAGATTTTTGTCTTCAATGTGATGTTGACATGCTTTGCTACCTGAAGATGCATCGACTTTGCAGGTTTGCCTACCCACGCGCAGAATTGTGAGTTCTATGTCTCCACCTACGATTTCCTAAAGCAAAGAAGATATTACAACTTACCTGTGCGAGCCAATCAAGAATAATTGTTTACCCACTAATACACCGGGATGAATTCATGCTGTATTCACTGCGGCCATAACCTCGGTTCTTTTTCTTGGAATACGAGCTTGAAGTAAAGCCAATAAATTGTTCTACTGGTTGAAATATAGTATTGTACTTGTGAGTTTTAATGCTGTAAGCCAAGAATTTATTGGCGATTTACATTCTTTGTTACTCATAAACAAGAGAAAAAATCAGGAATGTTTTTTTTTGTATCATGTCCAGCTTTCTCGATAAAAAATTTTTAAAATTAGAAAATTGTAGGACACTGTTATAGAAATATCGAAGTTAATGGTCCATTATTCTGATATGTAGCAAAATCTTCCGTTTAAAGCGTTTAAAGCATCGAACTGTTCAGACTGCCATGGAAAACCAATAAGGAAAGCTTTCGACGATAGCAAAAACATGAATATAAAAAAATACAAGACTACCGTCGGGTGATCTGCGGATATATTGATGGTTAAAGTGAAATCTTACATTATATGAAAAATCGCGTTCATAAATTGTTTCCCGCTAACAATGGCTTTTGTCCAGAATTCGTGGGTATGAGCAATACAGATTACAGCGAATATTTTGTTATGCTTGGTTTGTTATTTCTGGCGAAAATCTCTAGAAATGCCATAGCGTACTATTTATTGCTTTTTAATAAATAGGATGTAGTCCCTGTGTTCGTCTACCTTATTTTAGGTGGTCTCACAAATAGGCGCCCTCGGAACGCAAAGTGATGCAAAGCATTACATTAAAACTAATGAAATAAGCACACATAGCATCGAAGAGGAAACCTGCCATACTTCGGAATAAAGAAACATTGACTTGCATGCAGGTAAGGCGCGCAGTGGGCACGTTTCCAATTACCTGTACTTTCGCGCCTCAAACAAGTGCAAATC
This sequence comes from Amblyomma americanum, assembly GCF_052857255.1. Lineage (NCBI taxonomy): Eukaryota > Metazoa > Arthropoda > Arachnida > Ixodida > Ixodidae > Amblyomma > Amblyomma americanum. Next base: position 145,518,094 of record NC_135502.1, on the reverse strand, counting down.
AAAACGTCAGACAGTTGCTCGAGTTGGTGCATGATCTCGATTGAAACAGAGCCACGACAACACATGAAAGACGACACCGAGACCCATTGTGTCTGGCCTTTAATGTACTGACGCCTTAGCGCGCTGTCAGTTGAGAAGTATGGTATATCCACAAACAGAATGAAAATAACTAAGCTCAATCAGTTTTTAGTAATGAGAAAGCATTAGCTGGCTATGTCGGCAACTGACGTGCCCCCAAAAAGTGGACGCAAAATGTGTGAGCAATATGTGGAATCATAACGAGTCCCACAATAGGATGTCATCAACTAGGGTAGAGTAGGCATGATTGAATGCGTAGGACAATTCGTATATAGATAGAGTCAGATCATAGTCGTGGTCATACGAGTCTCGAGTCCGTAGTCACAAGTCATGGCCGGAAGTATAATCAGTGTGATGATGACCAGAGTCACTGTCTGAGAAAGGAATATAGCTGTTGTCATCAAAGTCATGAGTCATGAAATTAAGTCATGGACACAAAATAAGTCGCAAAAGTGCTGAGTCATGGTCAGGAAAAGTGGTGAGTCATTGATCACGAAGCGGGTCACAAAAATTGTTTTGAGTCATGGGTCACAAAAAGTGCTGAGTCATTGACCACAAAATGGGCCACAAAATGTGCTGTCATAGATAAAAAAATGTGCTGAATCATGGGTCACAATCATCATCATCATCATCATCATCAGCCTTACTACACCCACTACAGGGCAAAGGCCTCGCTCATGTGACTCCAATTAACCATTTATTTTGCCAGCTGCATCCACCATTTGCCCTTTAGGGTCACAAAATGGGTCGCAAATAGTGCCGAGTCATGGGTTACTCATTGCGTCAAAAAAATTCTAGGTTTTAAGCGCAAACTTCTCAGTGTGGTGGGGAGTGCGGGGACCCAGGGGCCTCGGAGGCCCAAATTACTGTGAACAAAAAAAAAATTCTCTCTCTCTCTCTAGATCTATCTGAGAATTACTGCGCTCTTTCCTTTCTTGAAGAACGTTTCCTTTTCACAAGACACAAGCCTCCGTATTCCTCCTTGTAAGCAGACCTAAGTGCCCTCAGAATTTTTTTAGTATGAGATTATTCGTATTTCTTCTAAAATTAAATTGAGCTCGCTGTTTCTAACTGAAAACACTACTTTAAATCGCTTCTTCTGAATGCTTTAAATGCTTACTTATGCATCTGTGTAGTTATTTAAACATGAAATATGACCACATTCGGCGAAGACATGTATCGCTTTATGACACTTTCAGAACAGCAATTTTATTTCGGCTACCTGGCATAGTTTACGTCTAAATGTCATTATTACCAACCTGAAATAACCGCAAAATGTTGAAAAACTATTAATAAGTGTGCATGGTTTTTGTACGCTCGCAGATTCACAAAGCGCTGTTCTATGCAATAAAGCTTTCAGTTGTTTTTAGATGCACAGTACTCAGAAAATAAAAGTTATCTTACTTACAAGAAAACAGTTTTTACAAAAAGGTATTGGTATACCAAAAAAAAAAACATTTCTTCTTGAAATAAGTTCCAACAACTATTCCACGCGTATATGGAAAGATAGAGAGCTTCATTGCATTCCTCAATATGTCAGTACTAACGTTAACCAACAGACTCTCTCTAGTATCATTCTATACGAAATTTTATATGGATGACTAAGAGTAACATCAGACAAAGTGAAAAACGAAAAAAATCAGTCTAAATTTTATTCCTTCCTTTAGCATTGTTCTCCACCTCGTAACTTTTGAGCTTATTAAGAGAAATGTGGCACTGCAACAGGTAGAGGATCTCATTTTTCCTCTTACTGGGTAATACTGAGAGAGTGGTGCTGTGTGGAAGGGCACAAGAAGAACAGTCAGAAGAGCGGTTCGCCGACAGTTTTGGCAGACACAGAAAAACAAAACGTCATTTCTAAGTTTTAACTGCATATTTCACCGCAATATTTGACCAGGACACAGAAGACCCAATGATTACAAAAAAGTGGAAATTGAGGAATAAAAAATTTGACAAATTGTCCATTGTGTACCCCTGTCAACTTTAAAAAAAAAGCGCACTAACGGGGAGTGCGCCTCAGTCCTTGGAGTGGACTCTACGCTACGCGATACTAAATGGGAAAGCAGAGCGCTCCTGTAGATACCAAAATAGCTGCTGGGAAAAACAAACCTTTTAAATCACACCTTCACCCATCATTAACGCACTGGGGAAATAAATTTCGCTTAAAAAAAACCTTCTCAAAATGGCGATTTGATATCTTTACGTCCACTAATATGCTCGTTTAGAACAGTGGACCACATAAAAATAAACATAGCCAAATTTTCTGCCATAGCCACATTAAATTTGTTAGCAATAGTGTCGCATGTCAAGACAAGTTCCTGTAATGCATATCCAGGATCTGGACAGCAAACAACGAGGCTGATGGAGTGAGTGCAGTGACGTGTTGTCTTTCTGGTGATTCTCATAAAATAATTGCAGAAAAGACAATATATGTTACTGGTAAAATCAATTGTATGAGCAGTGTAGACTTATTCCTATTTGCTGAAAAAAGCGCTATATTGGAAAGCTCTATATATACTCCCAACTACTTCACGCAATATTAGTGTGGGGCACAACGATGACAAGAAATTACCACAGGCTGCTTGTGCCGCCAAAATGCTTTCGGCGTCTAAGTGAGAATTATAAAGAAGGAGTATTTGCCCTGCCTACCCAGCCACTCTTCTTAAATTACTATTTACTACTGGCCTACAAGGTAAGTTATGTTAAAAAATGCAATAATTCCACGGGAAAAAGGCTTCCACTAGAATAAAATACATGCTCAAAACATAGCTTTTGATCCCATGCACACAAAACAAAAAAAATTCAAGATAATTATAGAAAACAAAAATATGATTTTCAGGCAATAAAGTAACTTAATCTAATGAATGCCACGTCGATCAAACGTTGCTATTTAAGGCTTTCAAAATGCACTATAAATCTGTTTTGATGAGCCGACCATGTGTTACTTACGTAAGTAGACTCATACTAGCATGCTATAAGTCTTCATAAATTTTCCAGGTTTCTTTCATTATGTTAACAGTTTAAAACTTTTTCCATGACCAGATAGACGTTGATCTGTTTTCTCGCCAATAGATTGTCGTATTTTGCGCTGTGTGTTTATATCACCGCGTCCTCACCATCATCATCATCATCAGCCTTACCGCACCCACTGCAGGGCAAAGGCCTCCCCCATGTCTCTCCATTTAACCCTGTCCTTTGCCAGCTGCATCCACCCTTTGCCTTCCAACTTCTTAATCTCATCCGCCCACCAAACCTTATGTCGCCTCCTGTTACGCTTACTTCCTCTTGGAATCTAATCCGTTACCCTTAAGGACCAGCGATTGGGTAGGGCATGTAATGCCTTCGCATTACATGCCCTACCCAAGCCCATTTCATCCTCTTGATTTCGACTAGGATATCATTAACCCGCGTTTGTTCTCTTACCCACTCTGCCCGCTTCCGGTCTCTTAACGTTAAGCCTACAATTTTTTTTTCCGTGGCTCGCTGCGTTGTCCTTAAGTTAAGCGGAGCTGTTTTCGTTAGCCTCCACGTTTCTGACCCGTAGGTGAGTACCAGTAAAATACAGCTATTGTACACTTTACTCTTGAGAGAAATTGGTTAACTGCAACTCGTGATCTGAGAGAACCTGCCATATGCGCTCCACCCTATTCTTATCCTTCTAGTTATCTCCCTCTCATGATCCGGATCTGCTGTCGCTACCTGCCCTAAGTAGACGTATTTCTTTACAACTTCCAGGCTCTCGCTGCCAATTGTGAACTGCTGTTTCCTTGTTAGACTGTTAAAAATTAGCTTGGTTTTCTGCATGTTCATTTTTAAACCAAGCGTTCTGCTCTTCCTCTCTAACTAATTGATCATGATTTGCAGTTCACCTCCTGAGTGACTCAGCAAGGCAATGTCATTAGCGAATCGTATATTATTTAGGTATTCTTCATTTATTCTTATTTTCAACTGTTCCCAATTCATGCCTCGGAATACCTCCTGTAAACAGGCGGTGAACCGCATTGGCGAGATCGTGTCTCTTTGCCTGACGCCTTTCCTTATTGGAATTTTATTGTTGACTTTATGGAGGGCTATAGTAGCTGTGCAGTTGCTATATATATCTTCCAGTATTTTTTATAACGCAATGCCTGTATGACTGCTGACGTTTCCACTGAGTCGAATGCTTTCTCGTAATAAATGAAGGCTGCATATAGAGGTTAGTTATATTCTGCGCATTTCTCTATCACCTGATTGATAGTGTGAATATGGTCTATTGTGGGATATCCGTTACGAAAGTCTGCCTGATCATTTGGTTGTGTAAAGTCTAAGGTTGCCTTGACTCTATTAGCGATTACCTTAGTAAATACTTTGTAGGCAACAGATAGTAAGCTGATCTGTCTAATTTTTCAAGTCCTTGGCGTCTCCCATCTTAAGAATTGAGACAATGCTGGCATTCTCTCTAGCTTTTGGTACAGCCGAGATCATAAGCCATTGCGTATACAGGGTGGCTAGTTTTTCTAGCACGATGTTCCCTCCATCCTTCAACAGATCTTATCTTGCCTGATCCTCCTCAGCTGCTTTTTCCCTTTCCAGTACTCCTAAGGCTTCATTTACTTCATCTTTCATTACTGGCGGGATTACGCATTGCTGTGCACTACTGTCTTTCTCATTAACGCTCTAATTAGATTGGCTACTGTACAGGTCTCTGTAGAACTGTTCGGCTACGTTAACTATATTATTCATATTGCTTATGACATTGACCTGCTTGTCTCTTAACGCATACATCTGGTTTTTACCTATGCCTAGTTTCCTCTTCACCGCTTTCAGGCTACCTCCGTTCTTTAAAGCATGCTCGATTCTCTCTATATTAAACTTCCTTATGTCGGCTACTTTGCGCTTATTTATTAACTTCGATAGCTCTGTCAGTTCTATTCTGTCGGTAGGGTTAGACGCCCTCGTGCTTTGGCGCTTCCTAAGCAGATCTTTCGTAACCTGAGATAGCTTTCCAGTATCCTGTCGAACTGTCCTACCGCTACTTCTATCGCACACTCCGTAATGATGGCTGTCAGATTATTGTTCTTTGCATAAACATCGTGATTGTCTTTCTCAGTTAAAGCCAAATATCTGATTTGATGCGCTATCTTAAACTCCTGTACTTTCCCTCTTACGGTTAACTCATTCATGGGCTTCCTCTTCACTAGCTTCTTCCGTTCCCTCTTCAAGTCTAACCTAATTCGAGACCTCACCATTCTGTGGTCACTACAACACACCTTTCCGATGACGGCCTCATCCTCAACGATGCCAGGTTGAGCGCATAGTATGAAGTCAATTTCATTTTTAGTCTCACCATTGGGGCTCTTCCAAGCCCACTTCCTGTTTTCTCGTTTGCGGAAGAAGGTAATCATGATCCGTAAATTATTTCTCTCTGCGAATTTGACTAATAACTCTCCCCTGCTATTTCTAGAACCTATCCCATAGTCACCTACCGCGTGGTCGTCAGGCTTCTTCTTGCCCACCTTCGCATTGGAGTCGCCCATCAGTACAGTGTACTGTGACTTTACTTCATTCGTTGCTGATTCTACGTCCTCATAGAAAGTGTCAATGGTCTGCTCATCGTGGCTGGATGTGGGCGTGTAGGCCTGCACCACTTTCAGATTGTACCTCCTATTCAGCCTAATTACTATAGCTGCTACCCTCTCGTTATTACTATAGAACTCCTCTACGTTGCCAGCTATATCCTTAATAATGAGGAATCCCACACCTAGTTCACGTCTATCCTCTAATCTGCGATAGCACAGTTTGTGTCCATTTAATTCCCGCCAGTTCCTCGAACAGCACTGCTAGGCTAGCTTCACAAGATTTATTTTGCGCTATATGTTTATATCACTGTGTACGTTGTATTAATCTCTAGCCTGTACTATGTCCAGGTGTACCTTTTATTTTGTGTGTTATGTTGTACTGTTAAAAGGAGTACACCCTCTGATTGTATTTAAAAGTTTTGCCTTTTGTCAACTTATGATGTAAAACGAGGCCTTGTGAGGTTTAAGGCCTTTTGCCTTGTCTTCCACTTTCGTTTGAAAAAAAAGTGAACTGAATTTCGACAACTTGCATGCGCATTTTTTATGCATTGCATACAAATCATCATCATCATCAGCGTGACTGCACTAACTGCAGGACAAAGGCCTCTCCCATGTCTCTCCAATTAACGCTGTCCTTTGCCAGCTGCGCCCACCCTATACCTGCAAGCTTCCCAATCTCATCCGCCCACGTAACCTTCTGCCGATTCTGCTACGTTTGCCTTCTCTTGGAATCTACTCCATTGCCCTTAGGACCAACGGTTATCTTGCCTTCGCATTATATGCCCTGCCCAAGGCCATATCTTCTTCTTTATTTCGAGTAGGATGGCATTAACACCCGTTTGTTCCCTCACCCAGTCTGGCCGCTTCCGGTCTCTTAACATTACACGTATTATTTTTCTTTCCATGGCTCACTCTGTTGTCCTCCTCGTTGGCCTCCATGTTTCTACCCCGTAGGTGAGTACCGGTAAGACACACTTGTTGTACACTTTTCTGTTGAGGGATATCGGTACCCTGCTATTCCTGATCTGAGAGGACCTGCCATATGCGCTCCACTTCATTCTTATACTTCTAGTTATTTCCCTCTCATTACCCGGACCAGCCATCACCAACTGCCCAAAGAAGACTTATTCCTTTTCCACTTCCACCAGCTCGCTGCCAAATGTGAACTGCCGTTTTTTGCTAGACTGTTGAACATTACTTTGATTCCCTGCATGTTAATTTTTAGACCCACCGTTCTGCTCTGTCTATCTTATTGATCATGATTTGCAGCTCATCTCCTGAGTGACTCAGCAAGGCAATTTCATCAACGATTCACATATTATTTAGGTATTCTCTAATAACTGTTATCCCCAACTGTTCCCACTTCAGGCCTCGGAATACCTCCTGTAAACAGGCGGTCAATAGCTTTGACGAGATCGTGTCTCGTTGCCTGACGACCATCCTTAGTGGAATTTTATTGCAGTCTTTGTGGAGGACTTTGGAAGCTGTGCAGCTCCTATATATATGTTCCAGTATTTTGACATAAGGCTCTTCTACCCCCTGATTAAGCAATGCCTGCGTGACTGCTGAGGTTTCCACAGAGTCAAATGCTTTCTCGTAATCAATGCAGTCTATATATAGGTGTTGTTTATAATCTGCGCATTTCTTTATCACTTGATTGATGGTGTGTATATTATCTATAGTGGATTATATTTTACGAAAGCCTGCCCGATGATTTGGTTGATTAATCTTTAAGGTTGCCCTGACTCTATTAGCGATTACCTTAGTAAATGCCTTGTAGGCAACGCACCGCGGCTGATCGGTCTGCAATTTTTCAAGTCCTTATCGTCCCCTTTTTTTATGAATTAAGAATATATTTGTGTTCTTCCGAGGGTAATTTCGAGGGCATAAGCCATTGCGTATACAGGGTGGCTAGTTTTTCTAGCCCAATCACCCCTCCGTCCTTCAACAGATCTGCGGTTACCTGATCCTCACCAGCTGCTTTTCCCCTTTGCATTTCTTCTAATGCTTTCTTTACTTCCTCTTGCGTTACTGGCGGGATGACACATTGCTGTGCACTACGGTCTCTATCATTAACGTTCTGATTACATTGGCTACTGCATAGATTTTTGTAGAACTCTTCGTCTACTTTAACTGTCATTATTTATATTGCTAATGAAATTGCCCTCCTTGCCTTTTAACATACACATGTGGTATTTTCCTACACTTAGTTTCAACTTCACCGCTTTTAGGCTGCCTGCGTTCTTCAGATCATGCTCGATTCTCTCCATATTAAACTTCTTCACGTCGGCTCCCCCATATGCGCTTTTTTTATTAACTTCGATAGAGCTGCTAGTTATATTCTGTGTATAGGGTTAGACGTACTCATGTTTTGACGTTTATTAATTATATCTTTCGTCTCCTGAGATAGCTTTCCGATATCCTGTCGATCCGTCCTACCGCCTACTTCTACTGCGCACTCCGCAATGATAGCCGTCAGATTATCGTTCACTGTATCAACATTAAGATCGTCTTCCTCAGTTAAATCTGAATATCTGTTCTGCAGCGATATCTTGAATCCCGCTATTTTCCCTCGTACCGCTAGCTCGTTAATGGACTGTGTCTTGACTAGCTTCTTCCATTCCCTCTTCAAGTCTGAGGTAATTCTAGACATTACCATTCTGTGGTCGCGACAACGAACCTTTCCGAGGACGTCCGCATTCTCAACGATGCCAGGGTGAGCGTATATCACGAAGTCGATTTCATTTTTAGTCTCAGCATTGTGGCTCTTCCAGGTCCACTTCCTGTTTTCTCGTTTGCGGAAGAAGGTATTCATGATCCGTAATTTTTTCTATCTGCGAACTCTACTTATAGCTCCCCCCTTCCCCCCCCCCCCCTGCTATTCCTAGATCCTAACCCATAGTCGCCTACCGCCTGGTCGCCAGCCTGCTTCTTGCCCACCTTCGCATTATAGTCGCCCATCAGTACAGTGAGCTGTGATTTTGCTTTGTTCATTGCCGATTCCACGTCTTCATAGAAGCTTTCAACAGTCTGGTACTTATGACATATTACATATTACGTATTATACCCAAAATATTACTGCCGACAAGGCTACGTTCTCGGTCCTCGGTCCCCAGGATAAATTTCTCGCCTTCGTGGAAGAGAAGATGAAATCTCAGGGCTCAGTTGGGTTTCAAAATGCTCAAGCCATGTCGTTGGGGGGCTTCCTTGAGTGACTTGCTCTGTACCACAAATCAACTTTTGCGCAGTGGCAAGGGAACCTGTGCACGCATGAAGGCAGGATCCGCATCGGGTCTTGCATCGCCCCGGTTCTCAGCGAGCTTTTTCTAGCCCGTGAAGAGAGAATCTTGTTGTCCCATTTAGCAGGCTCTTCTGTGGTCAAAGCATTTCGTTTTGTGGACGACTGGTTAGTCGTTTACACTACAGGACAGAAGCAGAAGTTGAGCCATTGGTCTTGGGTGTGGTTTAGATATTGAAGAATGCCTGATTTTGCTAATTTTCTGGCGTATTATCAACAATGCAGTACTTGGAAAATAAGTCAGATTTATTAGTGCGTTATTAATTTTTCTGCACTTAAATGCAGAATGCATTCTGAATGCCGAATGTTTCTGTTCATAATAAACTTATGGCATAAATTAAGATATGTTGTTCTCTACGTTAACGATTGCGTTTCCCTATCATCGTCATCTAGGCTTCTGAAACCTCCCATTAAGCCTATCATGTGTCAGCTCCTGCCAACTTACCCAGATAAACTTCTTAATCTCGCCCATGCACTCAACTCTTTGACGATCACTGAGACATTTGTCTTCTCTTCAAACCCACTCCAATATATTAGGGAACAATGGGTTGCTTTTTCTTCAAATTATAGGCCTTATCCAGGCCGAAGCTTTCGTGCTCACATTAGCTACGATATCGTAAACCCCGCCTTGTTCCTTAAGCGACTAAGCTTACTTCCAGTCTCATAATGTTACATGTAAAATTTTCTTTCCATAGCCCACGGCTCTCTCTTAAATTCATGTTGAAACTTTTTCTTTAACATATACGTTTCTGCCCACATATGAAAGTGCTGATAAATAAAGTTACTACATACTTTTCGCTTGATTAATAGCGGCAAAATGCTATCCATCATGAGACTGGATTTGCTCATGGCAGTACCTAAACCTTATTTTCCAAGCTGTTATTCCCTGGTCGGAATCTACGGACACTCGCTGCTGACAGTCGACGTAATTGCTTACCATTTCCTATGCTTCTCCGCCTACTGTAAATTCATGTTCCCCTCCAGCATTTTAGAGCATTACCTCAGTTTTCTATACGTAATTTATAGACCAACTGTTCTGCTTTGCCTGCACAAGTCATCGACCTTGCTTCACGTTTTGCTTCCGAGTTACTCACGAAGGCAATGTTATCAACTAATCAGAGATTGCTAAGGTATTCTCTGTTAACTTTTTTACCAAACTCTTCCCAACCCAGATTTTTGCACACCAAATTTAAGAGGAGGCAATGTCGTCGTGCCTTCGACAGAAATGACGTTCTATAATCCGTTGTAGGCTATGCGCGCAAGCTTTGAAGACAAATAATTGCATTTGTCGACTCCAAGTCCGTAAAGAAATGTTTGCTTCGTTCATTTTAACACTATAGAAAGGTTGCCTTGAACACAAGTTTGATACCTGTTCAAAAAAGTAAAGCAGGAATGCCAGAACCTCCCAAAGAGATCGACTGCGATGCCGTCACTTACATAAAGTGTGAATTTTTTAGTTTCAGGTAAAGCAAATCGGTGTGTCAGAACATTCTAGAGCCCCCAAGCTTCACTAAGGGTTCAACCGGTCGTTAGGGAACGAAGCAATAGTTCAATTAAAGAAACGATTGCAGTAACTTTCTAATTCCGCTCCTAACGCTCACGAAGAAATAACGAAGTAAAAGACTGCCCTCACGCTACAAATCCTACGCTAAATCTCCTTAGGAAAAATCTTGATAGCGCACTTAGGCCCCGCATTAAGGTTACAATGTGACAACGTTAATGGGTCCCTCCAGCAGCCTGGCCTCTCTTTGCGTATGAATTCACAGACACAGATTCTGTTCTTTCTTTTACTATCACATAACGCTTAACGTACCCTTAAGGGTACAATCCGATAGCATTAGCGATTCCTCGAACACGAGTACTCCTTCTATGTCGCCAAAGGTTAGCCTACATGCGCGTATATATAAGTGGAATTGGTCATTGTCTACTTTACATTCATAGGTCGCGGGGAGTCCTCATACTACAGCAAGCGCAGTGTTGCAGCGATTAAGTTATTAGCCACTGCCTCGGCAGGCGGCTGCTTAAACACATCCAGAGTTCGGGCTTCTGAGACCAAAGTTGCTCTTCCTTAGCGACCTCTCGTGACAAATCATTCATTTAACTGCCACCTGCCATGATGCTTATACTGATGACGTCACAAGGGCAAGTGACGTAGGTGGAAGGTGGGCCACCTGGTTTCCGCTCACAAGAACTCCACTGAGGGCTACGACTACGGCATCGCCGACGACGCTGGATTTTCTCCAGAACAAGAGACTTAACGCTATATGTTAAAAATGCACCGAGGATGCGGTTCATTTTCGCTCTCAGCGCAACACGAACGGGACACAAGACGAAGAACTAGCACAGACAGGCGCTGACTATCAACTGGTTTTTTATTGAAGAACGAAAAGCGTGTAAATACAAGCAGTGAACTACTTATCAATCAACAAAAGTTATCTGGAAGGCACGTGGGAGGTCAGATAGCTCAATTCCCTCTCGGATAACGTTATGGAAGGGCTCCTGATACATTTTGCGCCGTTGTGGTAAATATAAAAAGCTTCCATTACCTCGCGTGTTAATTTATTGTTATGTCGAAACAGGATGCGCGTGTTCTTGTAATCGGGAACACATTGGCACTTTTTGCACTGGAAAGACGCCTGGGCAAGGGGGTCCCCTTTAGCTCTCCTTTCTGCATGATCCTTTTCATGCCTGCATTGGCATTGCCTGCTGTGGGAGCCTGTGTGAGACAGGGGGTCATTTTTCCTGGTTTTTTTCTGCTCCATCAAGCGTTTGTTAACGCATCTGCCAGTCTGGCCAATGTACATGGCACCGCAGGAGTAGAGGACCTGGTACACCGCCCCTAACTCGCAAGGTATAGATGGCGACACATGACGCACCTGACAAGCAAACCTCTTGCTCTTGCCGTAGTGCCTCTGGCTGACCTGTTTGCACATTGCACTAAGTTTTCTAGGTGCAGAAAAGACGACATCAACGTCGTATAGGCCCGAAACTTTTTTCAGCCCATGTGTCACGCAGTGTGCATACGGGAACATAGCCGGCTTTTTCTTTTTTTGGCTTTTTTCGGCTAAGCCCCATTTTTGAGCTGCCTAAGAAGTTTCTCCCTGCCCTGGAAATGAGTTGATCTGGGTACCCGCTCACACGTAACGGGACGCTTTTATTTTTACAAATGGGCATTTATTCACATAGATCGAGATCTCGGCGCTCCACAAAAAGTTATACTAACAGGTCATGCACGCTTTTGCCGCAATACAAGCGTGAATTTTCTCAATCTCAACTGTCTGTCTTTTGTGGGCCCACAGCGGCTCCGCCAACATCAGTACCGGGCAAGGCACTCAGTGAACATGCTCCAGACCTTTATAAGCTGATTACTACACGAAAAGTCATCAAGTTTTTTTAGGAAATGTTTTTCCTGACAATGTGCTCATTTGTACCAGAAAGAAATTATATTAGAAAACAAAATAAATTGGTGACGCTAGGGCTATAATTGGAATTCTGCAAAGCGTTTGCAAATGTAAATCTCACTTTTTTGCTGGATAAAATGAAACCTTAGGGGGCCAGAGTAGTAACGCAGTAACTAATTTTTTCATACCACACCGCTCGATCGTAGTGAGCTGAAATTGAAAAATACAACAGCATAAGAGAACTGGTTTCAAGCGCTAAAAGAAAATATTTTAGGAGCTATTCTGTCTCTTTCCTACATTAACGACTTAGTACAATTAAGTAAAATTTGCAATTTAGCATGTATGTACGCAGACGATTATTCCGTGTTTTATGCCGTAAAAGAGCTAGCACACGTTGATAATGGAGCACACGCGTTTTGTTGTAGTTTAGACGAATGGTGCGAAACAAATTTGCCGGAATTTGAAGAAATTTAAAACAAAGTTTGCGATGTTTCGTGCTGGGAACATTGGCTAAGGTACCTGAATCTATTATGCTTGGCACGTACAGCGTTTCTGTTGAAACATGTAAGGAAACACTTGGTATGGTATTTACCATACATATTTCCTGGAGCCCGCACATTCAGTCCTTATTTTTTAGACTAAGCAGAATAGTTGCATAATGAATAGGCACCGACAAGCTCCCCAAACAATGTTAAGGAGAATAATAATAATAATAGGTTTTTGGGGAAAGGAAATGGTGCAGTATCTGTCTCATATATCGTTGGACACCTCAACCTCGCCGTAAGGGAAGGGATCAAGGAGGGAGTGAAAGAAGAAAAGAAAAAAAGAGGTACCGCAGTGGAGGACTCCGGAATAATTTCGACCACCTGGGGATCTTTAACGTGCACTGACATCGGACAGCACACGGGCGCCTTAGCGTTTTGCCTCCATAAAAACGCAACCGCCGCGGTCGGGTTCGAACCCGGGAACTCCGGATCAGTTGCCGTGCGCTAACCACTGAGCCACCGCGGCGGTCGATTAGGAGACTACGCTATGATATCGTCTACAGATCTAGTTTGTTTTGTGTACAGGGCTGCAATAATGCAAAAGATGAAACCTACACGAACTCCCTTTATTGAAAAAAAGCCAGTCCGTCCGGTATCAAATGCTTTATATTTAGAACACACGGCCCCTGTTTTTGAAAAGCATGGAATCATTCGAGTTGAGGACTTCTACACTTACAGAACTATATTTTCGTATGAAAGCGGTTAAAGGCACTTACATGCATTTGTCAACGTTGCACAACTTGAGCACACCCCTACAACATAACCTTTTCAATGCCGACCACCCTGGAAAATTTTTTTTTTTTCAGTAAAGGAAATGGAGCATTATCTGTGTCACATTTCGGCGGACACCTGAACCGCGCTGTAAGCGAAGGGATAAATCAGGGAGTGAAAGCAGAAAGGAAGAAATATGTGCCGTAGTGGTGGTCGAACCCGGGTACTGCGGCTCTGTAGATGAGAGCCTTAAACACTGAGCTACCGCGGCGGGTACCGACCACCTTGGCTTGTTCGTTTTTCTGGCACATTTGCACATTTTGAACATTTATTTATTTATTCTACACAAAAAGTGAAAAGGGAGGGTGGAGAAAAAGCTGTTTTAACACACCTTGACAACGCTCCATCTTCCCAAAGGCAACAGTAACAGCTTGCATATATCCCGTTACAAGATTAAAGAAAAAAAATAAAAAGATTAAATACTTCATACAAGACTACAGGTTTCAAAACGTAGAAGTTTACAAAGGCACCAGGCAAAGGACAATCATTGTTTACAGGGAAAGAAAAAAAGAACAATAAAAAATGAAAAATTCGGGCAAATATACGTGGAAGAGAGACATACATACGCAACGCATCTGTCTAATGCGAAAACACTAATAATTTCAATCAAATAAAAAAACTTATCCACATTGATTATTTCTCTTCGCATCACAAATGTTCACTATGACATGATAATATCAGTCAAATGCGGTTTTTTTAAAGCCTTTCCACATCCACGCCTTCGGGTAAGAATGCTTGGCAGCGTGTGCGCAATTCTTTGTTGGCCATAGTAGGTACGCGAAAAAGGAATGTTCCAGGCCACAAACATTACGGCCGGCAGAGAGTTCCGCATACATTGCCAACAACTTTAAACGACTATGTCATATGGAATATTGACACCGCAACGATAACAAGAAAAGGCATAGCAAGTTTGTTTACATATAAAAGACAATAAAAGACTGGTTTTGTATTTAAGTGTATGGAACAAGATTCCATAGTTGTGTTATGTGCGGTATTTCTAACACATTGCCACATTTCCTTGAAGATGTGCATTTATGTTTTAACGCAACAGCGTTAAGGAGCTCGTGTCCCAGAAAAGCCGGTGTCGTCGGCGTCGGCGTCTTTGGCCGTGAGCGAAAAATGGCGCATCTCGGTGGACACCTGAACCGCGCCGTAAGGGAAGGGATTTTAACGCGACAGCGTCAAGGATTGATTGATTGCTTGATTGATTGATCGATTGATTGATCGATTGATTGATCGATTTTTCTTTCCCTTACGGCGCGATCCGGGTTTCCAGCGAGAAATGTGAGACAGGCGTCATTTCCTTTCCTTAAAAGAAATTGTTTTTATGGAGGAAAAACGCTAAGGCGCCCGCGTGCTGTGCGATGTCAGTGCACGTTAAAGATCCCCAGGTGGTCGAAATTATTCCGGAGCCCTCCACTACGGCACCTCTCTCTTCCTTTCTTCTTTCACTCCCTCCTTTACCCTTCCCTTACGGCGCGGTTCAGGTGTCCAACGAATATGAGACAGATACGGCGCCATTTTCTTTCCTCCCCAAAACCAATTATTTATTATTTTATTCCGTTTTCTTTCCCTTACGGTCCGGTTCGGGTGTCCGCCGAGATATGCGAGACAGGCATCCATTCCTTAAATTGTCCAACGGGCCACGCATCCCGCCGAACGGGCGAAGGCGTTCCGTGTGCTCCTCGGCAACGGTGCTACTCGCTGTCGCATCTCACTCTTAAAGACGAAGTTTAAGCATCCTCCAAATTTTGTTTTTACTATGTGCTTTATTTCACTTTTAGTGCTTCATTATGTTTTACTATGTGCTAAATGCTCTGTACGAGAATGACAGTCACCTTTTAGATCATTTGCTATGTATGGTTAATTTCTGTATGTCAATATGTACTTCTAGTGGTGCGTTTGATTTCTAATATATTCCTCCTTTAATGTGCTTGACATAGTGCTATATAATTGTTGAATGTACATTCGATATCATTTCTGATGAGTGCCTGGAGCCGACTAAAGCTGCATTGTTGCGGCCTTTTTTCGTGCCAATTTTCACTTTGTAAAGTTGAGAAATTAAGTTGTTTTGATTGATATAGGATTGCGATGCAGGCGTCCAAAACAGTGCTTCAAGCACAGATAGAGAAGAATGTAGCGCTGTGTGTACTGCAGACCTAACGCACTCATTTGAAATTGTTCTGCACATTACAATTCAAGTTTTGAAATTTTAAGGCATTTCGCAACGTATAATATACCGAGTCGCATTATTTATATTTTCTAGCTTCCTGCTGCCTCGTCATCAAATATAGATTAAAGAACAAAATCTTGTAGAGAGGAAGCACTTATCTGAGCTTCAGAGCCTAGAAAAATCGCCTCATGCTGATGAATATCCGGATGTTTAGTACCTAACAAAAAGAAATGACATCGATATTCATGACTTGCAGTCGCACCCACTGCGGCGCGAACAGAACACCTTCAAAAGCACTGTGCGGTATCATTAGGCTATCCACGCATTTTTTTACCGACATGGTATTTACGGCAGGAGGTTATGTATGTACAGAAAAGGGCTATATACAAATTATTTTCAAAGCACGAAGCGTGTTACTGTGCTGCAGTACCTTGACAGAAACAGTACAACTAAAAAGGCAGCCAAGATAGACACCGCATCAAAAGCGGAATAAAGTGCGGCAGTATCTCTCATCATAAATGTCCCTGAGTTGGAGCATCATTCAACTGAAATGGTTTCTGGCTTAAACTAGAGGTTCAGCGTTGCGGTCCAGCATGCGCCACAGGCTATGAAGTCCAATGAAGAAAAACATGTCATATTGTTCGTAATCAGGCTGAGTAGTCACAATTTAACGAACGCTCTAGGTATTTAAAAAAAATTCTTCGTTTCGCGTCCTCTCCAAGAAATGCAAAAATAAAATCACATGCTTCCATTTAATAAAAAAGTGTTCAATAGTTTCAGGTGCATCGCACTGACAGCAGTAAACAGAAGGTACAAAATATTTTCCGACTGCGACACGTCTTAAGAAGTAGAGCGTCGGTGTATAATTCATAGAAAAACGTTTTGCTTCAAGCCGGAATCGGCATTTTGCACATTCGGGTACCCGCCGCGGTGGCTCAGTGGTTAGGGCGCTCGACTACTGATTCGGAGTTCCCGGATTCGAACCCGACCGCGGTGGCTGCGTTTTTATGGAGGAAAAACGCTAAGGCGCCCGTGTGCTGTGCGATGTCAGTGCACGTTAAAGATCCCCACGTGGTCGAAATTATTCCGGAGCCCTCCAATACGGCACCCCTTTCTTCCTTTCTTCTTTCACTCCTCCCTTATCCCTTCCCTTACGGCGCGGTTCAGGTGTCCAACGATATATGAGACAGATACTGCGCCATTTCCTTTCCCCCAAAACCAATTATTATTATTATTATTCCCATTCGGGTTAACACATCAGGACCCATGAGGTGAAAGTACGCCGAACGATACAATGGCGACAGAAACACCATCGTTATCAAATCCCTACACAGACACTTGAGCGAAACATAAAATAAGTGCTCGCAAGAAAATAGAACCTTCAAAACCCCACTGACACACAAACCTCCTTCATAAAGCGCAGTAAAGAGGGCGCTCAGTAAAATTTGAAGGAACTACTAAGTTCAGAAACAGGGTCATGAAATAATATGCAAGAATGCTCTAATCATCAGAGGGGAACAATACCAAAAAAAAGAAACGTGAATATAATTTTCTCACACACAAACTGAACTAAGCCCAATCCTACTACAAAAATAGGACTGAAAAGATTGAAACGTCGCATCGGCTCGAATCGGACGCTAAAATAAACCAGCAAATATTGAAGAAAACGTTGGAAAACGCAGTACAAGACCTTGAGTACGTAATAAAGTTTTGTTGGCAGAAAGGTGTTGCAGGTCTGAACACGATGAAAAATTGAAATTCGATGTAGGACAATACTCTAAGCAGAACGCTCGACAGCCGGAACCCGCTTCTCCCAGTTGTGTGAACTTGACTAATGCTTCAAGTGGAGCACCAACATATTCAGGCGGGACACATGACTATTCTATTCCGCCATAACCAAGCGGTGTTGAGCCTCATGAACCGAACCGCAGGCCAGAACGTTTGAAGCAATTCATCTGAGCGCCAGAAAGGATGTCAAATTCATCTATTGTCTATACAACTTTGGAAGTGCTGTGCTTGTCAATGAAGAAAAAGCAAGATCGTCAGCATATGCAAGCACATTCACTTCACTGCTCAAACCAGAGAAGCAATGATTATTACTGTTACACAGAGCACTCAAACAAAGCGGCTCCAGACAAAGGGCAAAACGTAGGGAGACATCGGGCAGCCTTACCTCACAGAAAAGCGGAATGGCATTAGGTTTGACAAATATTCATATAAAATTAAGCGTGTATAGCAGTTTCTGTAGCAAAGTTGCACTCCTTAAAGTACAGTAGACCCAACAATTGCTCGCTCTTGAAATGAAAGCGGGAATGAATGGCGAACAAAGCCAAGCGCCTTCGTTAGATCAGTCTGCAGCAAAACAAGCTGATCATGAGAGCAGGAGCAAGTTTCGAGAACGGTACGCGCCATCTGTATATTAATTTGAATTCAGTGCCTGTCAAATCTGATTTCAGGAGAGGGCCAGTGAGAAGTGACGATGCGAATTTTAGAAGATATGAAAATACTTTACGAAATATTTTGTAATTCACATTTGCCAAAGTGATGGCCCTATAGCCCTTCATTGACTGCAGTTTTTCTTCATCAGTAGTTCTTAGAAGTAAGACTCTGTGACTCCTTGTAAAAAACTGTGGAACAGCCTCTAAATCAAAACCCATCGTGAAGAAGTGGAGAAGGATAGGAGTTAAAATGAATTTAAATGGTTTAGAAAATTCACTTGAAATAACGTCAGGACAATGCGCCTTTGAGAGAGGTGAGTGATCAATTGCTATTTCCGCCTCCCGTTGCGTGAAAGTGCCGCTATTAATGGAACAGCCTCTACAGATAAAGGCGTCACCAGCGATGAGTAGTGCGCGATAACATCCAAATTTTACGTATCAGGAGTGCCACTAAACAACGCCGTATAGTAATTCCACATGTGTAGAAATTTCTTCGCTAGTACTTGTCACTAAAGTCTCATTGGAGATTATTCGCGGAATATGCTTTGCATTCGCACGACGGCGCTCATCAGGCAAAACTTGTTGTGTCGGTCGTTCGATCACAATGCAAAGCCGCCGTGGCACCTGGCTTGCTGATCTGACTAGGGCACCCCTGTATCGCTCCGCATTATGCCTTTGTAACTCAGTTTTAATACTAGGAATTGCAACCGCGTATAATCCAGGCACTTCAGATTAAAATTCGTACACGTTGCACAAACATTGATTAAGTGCCTCTTATGACGTACGCTTCAGGCAAAATGGCCTAAAAGGGCTGATTTCAATAGCTACCAAACGTACTTCCATTGGGAACATTTCTCATGCAGAAAACATGGTTGTATGCCAAAATAAATGGGATGGCAGCTGCGAACGCACACCAGTCTCATAGCCCTGTTGTAAGGCCTGCAGGGACCGGAGTTGTGATGTATTGTCGCGGGTTACAGAAGATGCATGAGCTTCCTGAAGGGCTTGTCGGTCATTCACGCGCGTTTAGGAGCACTCTCAAGCTCGCCTAGATCGGATTTATGTATGTTATGGAGTGGTTTTTCGCGGGCTTGTATTTGAAACTATACCGATTTCTTTTTTTTATCGTTGCACAGTGGTTACTCGGCTTGGTGGAAATGACCGATCACAATTGAGGGCGGAATGGGCGCTTTGGAAGCTAAACTCACTGCCGCAGCCGAGCATGCCTCGTGTAGTTGCGGTTGTTGCCTCTGAAGCAATAGCAGATACCTGCGGTGAGGAATTAGACAGAGCTTGGTGCACATTCAAACATGAGAAAAGTTCTCTCAGACTGATTTCAAAAGGTTGATAAATAAAAACAATGCACTCGGAAAAGCAAATAACGAATTTTGAGAGATTTGGAAAAGACTATAGAATGAAAATCGAGGAAATAAAAAGGTGAGGGTTAAAGTAAATAGTTTCAAAACTGATAATAATAAACAAACGAATACATTTTTAGAATAATGTAAAAGAAAAGAAGTGTTAAAACAAATATCTCCTGGTCTCGATAACATAACTGTGAAGAGGTTCACGTTCCTGGGTAAGTGCAAACCCTTTGACGGTTGCAACGTGTTAACCTGCACCACACATTCGCGCGAGGCATTGCAGAGCGTCGTCTTCGTCAACTTCCGTCTTCTCCGTCCCGCCCGTGGCACTGCCGCTCATCGTCGTCTTCTCTGTACAACAAATCCGCGCTTTCGCCCTGATTCAAATGCAGTTAGCAAACTGGATTTTTCACTGCACCAGCTTTTAGAGTAAGGTCCACAAAACAAAAAAAATTAATGTCGGTTAGCTCAGCTAATCCAGGATATTCAAATTGAAAGCTGTCTGCGTTCATTGTGTTCTATGAAGTTGGCGCTGATAATGTTCTACACACCGATGATTTTAAGGAAAGGAAGAGCGCATAACTGGCTCCCTGGATCAGTGCAGGCCTCAATTGCGCTTTGAGGCATTCCGGAGTTCCCGGGTTCGAACCCGACCGCGGCGGCTGCGTTTTTATGGAGGAAAAACGCTAAGGCGCCCGTGTGCTGTGCGATGTCAGTGCACGTTAAAGATCCCCAGGTGGTCGAAATTATTCCGGAGTCCTCCACTACGGCACCTCTTTCTTCCTTTCTTCTTTCACTCCCTCACTTATCCCTTCCCATACGGCGCGGTTCAGGTGTCCACCGATATATGAGACAGATACTGTGCCATTTCCTTTCCCTGAAAACCAATTATTATTATTATTATTTGAGGTACGTGGCGGTGGTGAGAAAGAGAGAGATGTGGACTGCATGCGTTAGCGCTGATAACGTTGTGGCAGACACGCGGCACTGCAGCTATTGGCCGCAGCGTTCATTGGATGACCAACGTCTCGCGATCAACCAGAAACTGCCACCTGCCACGGTGGCAGGGTGGGTGCGCTGCCTATCCAGCGTGCGGAACGCAATCAAAGCAGGTATTTGCAATTGGACACCAACGTCACGTACATGAAAGCAAGATTGAGATGTCGACTGACACTAGGAGCCATTTGTGCGCCTTCCTTTCGTCAAAATTAACAGCCTCTACAACGCTGTGAACGCCAGGGAACGCAATGAACGTCGGCGCCTAACTTATTTTGTTTAGTTTTTTAGGAGAAAAATCCAGTAACTGTCTCATATATCTCGGTAGACACCCGAACCGCGCCTTTAGGGAAAAGATAAAGAAGGAAGGGAAAGAAGAACGGAAGAAAGAGGGAAGTGAAAATTGAAAGTTGGATTTGAGGAAAGGCGCGGCTCAGAGGGGGGCACCGGTGGATCGGTGCAACTAGTGGTGCGTGCGCAGTAGTGATTAGCAACGCTTACCCGAGATCTGCCCCTGATTAGCCTTGTGTAGCTTTCGCTGCAAAAGGCAACATTGCATTCGTATTCATAGCCAATCAGCTTCCTTGTATTTTCTGGCTATCCCGTGCCCAATGCCCTGGCCTCGCGCTAACTTTGTTGCTACCTGGTTGTGCGCCACAAAAACCCTTGAAACGACTGTCATGAAATCATTCTTAATAGACTAAATGGCACAGCGTACTTATGTGTCTTAGCAGTAGCTCTTTATAACAATTTGCTTACGCGTTCTCTCTACATATTTTTATCAACAAAGGGCATGGACTTTATATACAAAAGTCCTCTAGAGAGTTAATAGAAAATCTATAGATTTCTTACCATACACGCTTAGTAGACTTTTCTTCATACGAAGTATACAGACAATGAGTAGACAAAAGGAAACACCTATAGGAAGGCAACACAGCATATAACAAATATAAGGATTGTGCCCAGAAACGCGTTGTGCGACAAGATAATGAAGTCCGTGACCACACATTTCTAACACCACAAAGCAGCGCTTCCATCCTTCCCAAAACAAACACTATCATTGCATTCGTGGCAGCCGCTTGCAAAGCAGGACAAAATAGAATGTGCGCCAGCCTACCACGTATGTCCCGTATTATCGCGGCTGTAACCAGTACTTCCAATTCGCGTTACGAGAAAAACATGCACTGTTACACAAAAATATAATTCAGGCAATGGAAGGCACGAGTGGGGTATGTACCTTTGTAACATAAGCCACGAATACTCGTCATAGTCTCTAGACACCTCTAGAGCCCCTCCCCCCCCCCCTCCACCCGCCCTCCAAATTTCCTTTCAAGGGATAGCGCGCGTTACTGAGCACAACTACCACAGTGGGCAGTGCTCTGGGCGAAAAAAAAGAACAACAGCACTTACTGAGATAAAATGACGTTTACTGCTACAGCAACTTAACGCCGGCTAGCAACCGAAAGTATAGGAGACGCTTAATGGATTGTTGTCCATATAAGAGTAGTTGACCATTCTCTACTCTACTTCACACATCCCAGGCAGTCCTCATACCACACCTCCTGCAATAGTACACCGGTTTAAGAGGTCAGAAAATAATATATACCAAGATTAAGTAAATAGTTGGCAATAGGTATTCAATCAATCGTCACCACACTACAAGCACTTTTGAGCCAGCTCTAGTAGCAGCGCCGATATCGGCAATTAAACATGTCGTTCTTCATCTACCTCCTAGACTCATACAGTACGGCGCAACTGAAAAAAAGAATACAGAAAACCGGTTGGGACGGCGGCCCACCCGCGAGTACATCACACGACGCCTCCAGTTTACATAGCGGACGACTGTCCCCTATCGAATGTGTACCGTTGACGTCACGTTTGCAGTGAATGGCAGCGCTTGGCCCTCTATTGCTCACCATGATATTATCACTGCCTGGCGTTTATTTTTTATAAAAACTTTTCCAGAAACTATCACTGCGCTCATATCAATCATCACGTCAATATAAAAAAACAAGGTGTTTAAAACGTAACAAAAAATGTCAGCTTCATTTCAAGAACTCACGTTCAGTGTGGATGCTAATCAGAATTAGTTCTACACACTAAACCCACTTGCTAGCCAATTTAAACCCATATTATTATTATGGACACTCAAGCGATGCGTAACTGACTTGCTATGGCAGGTGCTGCCACACGTGGAGCTTGTGAGACCTACGATGCTCTTCCAGAGCAAGCACTCAAGTTCAAGTTCAAGTTCGTCTTTATTTACATCAGGAAGATGTAGGTAGGCCCGGAAAGAAAAGTGAAAAAAAAAATCACTTGAAGGAGTCCGGGCCCCCTTCTACAAGGCAAAATACAACGAAGACAACATAGCGTGGTTAACAATGACAAGGTAGAAACAAAAAATTAAGAGGCGCTGCGAGCATATATTGTTAAAATACAAAGAAAAGAACATATACGCCCAAAACATGAACACTAAAGCTTTTGTACACTTTTTATAATATCACAAGCTGATCGATAGAATCAAGTACACATAATTGAAAAAAAAAATGCTTGCGTATGTTAGCACATTTATCAACAGGACTGAAAGTCAGCGCTCCAAAGCGACAGGAATGTCACGTGGGCTACATTTTTTCAAAGATATGCCTCTACTCAGCAGCTTATTTCAGACATGTGGAACTGCAAAGCGTAACATAGAACGTCTGTATTCTGTACGACAGAAGGGAACGCACCAGAATGACTCATTTCGAAATGCATATGTTGGAATAGTGGCTTTCAGGCAGGATAGTTCTAGGAACGTATCCTGGTGGTAGCGTATAGACTTTTTATATCTCAGTGCTAAATGATATTCATATAGGTCATGAGCTGGTGTAATGTGAAAGCGCGTGAAAAATTTTTCTGTGTGCTCGCGGTAATCCACGTTTGCTATGTGCCGGACTGCTTTCTTTTGGAGCAAGACTTTTATTTATGTTGACCTGCGTTGTATTGCCCCATACTAAGAAACAGTAATTTAAGTGAGGGAGGAACAGCGTGTTGTAAATTAGTCTTTTTACAGACGTCGGAAGAAAATACCGAAATTTTGCTAGCATTTCTAGACATTTCGCGAGGCGACATAGAACTATACTAACGTGAGCGCTGCGAACGGCAGCATCTCTTGATCGAGCTCCTGTTTTTTTGAAATACTTTGTGCTTCTGTAGCCTTCAAGGCAACCTCGCCGTCCCAGGCGATGGCGGATGACCCGCCGCCTCTGCTGCCTTCTGTGGCTAGCAGTGTGAACTGCACAGATCAGCCTGGATGCAGTATGGATCTCCCCTCAGAGCTCCCGGGATCGTCCAGTTTCTCTGACTCGGATGACATGGAGTTCGACGGAGGCTACACCGAGATTGTGAGTCGGCGCCTGAAGAGGAAGCTTTCCAAAACCCCGACTGAGTGTGGGCCCAGTGTGTGTACGAAGCGGGCTAACAAGTCCATTGTGCCAGCGAAGATGCCTCACCAATCCAGTGTGAGCAAGAAAACAACCAACGAGGCCAATGTAAGTGAGCAATCTCTCACTTACACAATTTCATACATGCCTGTTGAGGAAGAGAATCTCAACTCCATCAACAGGCAGACTTTGACTCTTCTTCTTGAACGACTGGTTCCGGGCCAAGTCAAAGAAGTGCGTATTAACGCAAGAAGGAATATCCTCTCTGTTGATGTCTCTAGCCGGGCAACCCTGGATAAGTTGAAGACCGTGTCTGTCCTTGGCAACATACGAGTCCGCTCGTTCTTCGCTCATGGACTTAACACTACTGCTGGTGTGATTTCTGACGTGGACATAGAGATCACGGATATGGACTTGGTGCAACTGCTATCAAGTTCTGTT